>NC_136490.1:9463876-9563876 GCF_053919585.1 Euprymna scolopes
ATTTGTTTTATTTTTTTCCTCAGTTAAAAAGGAACGAATCTTAGTAAAAAAATAAAATAAAATAAACGGTTATCTTTAAAAGTAATAAAAGTAAAAAATCTTATAAAACATGTCAACAAATGTGTTTGAAGAAGACTGGTATGCTCTGAATGTAAATGCTTATTGTGACAATTTGAAAAAATAAATTTGCATGTACATAAAACGTATCGATTTCTTATACATAATTTAAAGTGTATAATATATATATATATATATATATATGTTTCCAGCGGCTATATACCCAATTCTAATCATTATATTTATAATATAAACTATTCTAATTAAAACAAAAATGTACTTTAAACTGAATTCCCTGAAACTTAATAAAAATATTAACGATTTTACATATTATTCCTTTTATTAAATTTTTTGTAATATTGGTGCGTTTATTATATATATATATATATATATATATATATATATATATATATATATATATATATATATATACTCATGAACAAAAAAAAATGGGCCAAGAGCGAAAAAAAGAAGAAATCGATTTTTCAATATTTTTCCCTGAATTTTTGAGAATTTCAACTGAAAATTTCTATTTTGCAGATCATTATTATAGCATATAATAATGAGTGAATAGATTAATCCTAAAAACGGTAAGACCGCATCTTGGCGAGGATATAATTAACCGAATTGCAGGATTAAGGCAGTCCAAAATGATTTACAAGCAGATTGTTGATATTTTAAGAAAAGAAAATGTGAAAACATCTCTTTCTGTAGTGAAGTAAATTGGTTGAAGTTTCAAAGTCGAGCGCTTGGTAAAAGGGAAATCTGGATCTGGTCGCCCTAGAGCATTCACTTTGAAGGATGACCACAGGCTTAAATTAAATGTTTTGAAGGATTGAAAGAAAACTTATGTTGACCATAACAAAGAATTCAAAACTGGCTGGAAATTCTCTTTCTAGATATACAATATCTAGACGAATGAAAGAAATGGGATTTTCTTCTAAAAGGTGTGCAAAGAAGCCATTTTTATCTAAGAAGAACATCGATGATAGAAAGAGATTTTTCTCGTGTTATGGCAAGAAAGATACAGACTGGTTCAGGAATGTTTTCTGGTTAGATGAATCAAGATTTTGTCTTATTAGTGATGCTCCTGAAGGGGGCAATTAAAGAAGTGGAGAAAGATTTTCGCCAAGTTGAATAAAAACGACAGTTAAATACAGGAATGGAGGGATAATGGTATGGGGAACTTTTACTGCAGCAGGAGTTGGGGAACTTATTAGATGTGAGAAGACAATCAATGCAAAGGAATACATTCGAATATTAGAAACAGGACTGTTACCAAGTATCCAGAAGCTGGGAATATCCCAGAACATTATTTTTCAACGTGATAATGCCCCTGCACACACTGCTAAAGTCACAAAAAAATGTTTTTCTCATAATTCAATTAATGTGATATTTTGGCCAGGTCAAAGCCCCAATTTAAAACCAATCGAGAATATTTGGTCCATAATATATCGTGCATTGGCTGGAAGAACTTTATCGAATAATGACAAACTGTGGGAAGCTGTGCAAAGCAAATGGAATAGCATCTTCTCTCCGCAGTGTTCCACTTTGGTTTCAAACATATCTAAAAGGATTAATCTTTTAAAGAAATCAAAAGGGAATGCAATTCCATACTAAGTATTTATTAAAGTAAATGTCTTGTTCTGTGCTATTAGTCTCGTTTAAGTTTCCTTGTTCAATTGTTCTTTGTTCAATATAGCTTTTAGTGCAATAAAATGTATAAAATTTGTGTGGCCCATTTTTTTTGTTCACGAGTGTATATATATATATATATATATATATATATATATATATATATATATATAGAGAGAGAGAGAGAGATAGAGAATATTAGACGAATTATAAATGAATAAAATAAAACATTAACTTATTTTAAACCCTTTTAAATAGTTATGCAAATTAGACATATGATATCTAATTTTTTTTCTTTGGGCGCTACTAACAATACTAACTAATATAGGAGAGAGGGCGTTCCAAACATAAAGCCTCTTATTTTTAACTCCAAAACTAAAGCGTTTAAGATGTACGAGGATTGGAGTGGTACACTTAAAAATAGCGACCTCTTGACCTCCAGAAATTATTATTTTTTTTTTTTTACATAGTCATCGCCATTTTTACTTTACTTTCACCAGTCTTTTTTTGATGCCGGTCGGAAATGTCCGGAATGCGCATTGTCAGTAACATCTCTGTCGCCATGTGAAATCAACGACTAACTTTGCTTCCCTCAACTGCATCGGCTTTTGTAAACCTTCAACAAGCGCCGGTGGACTTTGATCGGTTCAATTTTTTTCTGCGTGAAGGAATTCAATGACTCTTCCCTCTTTCTGATGTACGCCCATGATAGGGACTGCTTTCTTAGTCTCACCTCGTCAATATGTGCAATACAGATGGAAACTTAAGGTCATAAATGCAGGTGTAATCTCTAATCTTTTTCAAGGGTATATTGTTGAACTTGATCAAAAATAATCGTAGCTTAGCGGAAAAATATAATGTAAATAATAAATTTCAGTTCCAAGTGAACCTTTCTGGGGGTTGAAGGTTCAAATACTAAGAATGCAATTGTGAATTAATTAAAAGGTCATGGCTGACGGAACGAGAACATGTTATCCCTGTGCATTAAATAAAGGATTATGGTGGGAATTCAGGGCAGGTACTCTAGTTCTGACGGGCAGATTTACGAGCTGAAAAAGATATAATTGAAAAATCTCCGAGGTTACACTGATGAAAACTTTGTGAAAATAAAACTCAAGATGAGAACAGTCGCGTGAATAATGTAAATCAAACGAAGTATCAAACGTCATCTAAAATCTTTAGAAACGCAGTATATTTTGTATATTTGCTTTAAAATCTTGCAAATCTTCGGGTCAAGTGGCTAGTCTGAAACAAATAATATTGAAACCCTTGCTGCACTCCCATCATATGGGACAGTCGTTATCTGAAGATTGAAAATACCCCGCCTCAAAGTGCAATTCATCTGCGTTTTTAACCAGTTATTTTCAGAGCTCAATAGGAAACGATACTGAGCACTTCATATACAAAAATGTGTCTTTTGTATATTTACCCCCGTTCTTGGGAAGTTGACATCTGTTTGTGTCGAGTATTAGAATTATAAACTTATTAAAACTAAAAGAAAGGGTCCTGGATATGACCTTAAACTATATCCGATGGTGAGGCCCCAGCTTGCGGGCTTTGGGGGGTGTGAAGCTACCCTTTAGTTTCCTTTGCTCCCAGGTCCACTCTGACCCGGAGTGGTAGTATCTGTTAGGGTCCCAACTATGTGTTAAATAGAAACGGACTTGAAAAAATGTATATTCTATTAAAAATGTTTTCTTCAAAATAACTGGATTCGGCATTAAATAACCCGAAAAGGTTTGATATGCAGTAAAATAAAATAACCAAACTAAAATAAAAAAAATATATGTATTTTTCTAACCCATTCTTACCTGCGTCTCCTTTCCTTTCGACCGAAGAGACGTATTCACTCGATTTTCAACAGAAAAAGTAAACTCTTAAACCTACAAACAAACCTCCAGTGCGACGATACGCATTTTTATCTTCGATATTGAACAGAATGTGAGACTACTGTGGCCTTTGTAGGTGTTAGGTTTTATTGATCGATATTTCCGCACACGAAAGATGCGCAGCTGAGGAAGTTCTTCCATGTGAGCAATCTACCTACATCCAAAGATATTTTCCTTTGCAATCGTTTATTTTATTAAGTAGATGTATAAACCTGGCGTTGCCTGGGTAATTTCATTGTTTTGCTTGTATCTTTTTCTTTTGCACATATTCTATGGATTTTTATTAGTTTTTAATGGTATTGAAGTTCAATTTGATCATTGCGGTATAGTGTACTCATTAATGTATGAAGTGAATCAAATTGTTATAAAAGGCTGCTTACTATCTATCCATCTTTCTCTCCTCTCTCATGCGTGCGCGCACACACACATACAAATATAATTCGAAAATTTTAATGTTATAATGTGTGAGGAGTTAGTAAGAATTTCAAAGTCAGATATAATTTTCTTCGGCAGTTTAAATGTTTTTAAAGTTGTAAGGAGTTACGCATTTTTTAACTATTAAGCTGATTATTCATGAAAAATACAAAAATGTATTACGATAAATTAAATTTCAAATCATTTTTAGATCTAATTATGATTTTAAAAATTCCTGTTTCCCGCAACTGCTTTTTTTATTTTAGTCGATTCTCTTTAGTTTTTTTTTTTTTTGTTTTTTGTTGGAGTATCCTACCGGATGCCCGCCATTCATTCTGCGTTTCAGCATTTCAACTGAGAAATCTTTAAAATTTTTACCGTCTTTTAAGTATAATTGTATCTCTTGTATTTTGCTCATCGGATATTTTCACCGAGTAGATTTTTAATTTTTGTATGAATGCGGTCGCTCCTAAAATTACTAGAATGATAGAAATCTTCCAAAGATTCCAATTTCTTTTCATGTCGTATATAAGACATTGATATTTAGTTGTGTTTTCCCTACGCGATTATCAGTGGATAAAAAGGTAATTATTTTAATTACATTGATGCGAGAAATACAAACTCACAGGATGTAATCACATAATTTTAATAATATAGATGAAATATTTTATGTGGTGAGAAATTGAAGTTTTGATATTTTGACTCGGTAAATTTCATTTAATTCATTTGAATTTCGTTTTAATAAATTTTATTCAAGCGTGTATTTTTCTTTTCTTTTTTTTTTTAAATCTTTCTTGAAGCATGAGTATTCTACATCTTTATAAAACTATCATTTGTTGTGCATGGAGTACTGTTGTCACATGACCAACCATTTGCACCTCCCTCTTGAACAGTATGCAATAGCGTGTAACCTAATAGTTCGTGCACTTTATACCAAGCTATATCCCTTCCCATCGCCGCAGTGTTGCATCTATGTTTTACTATTGCTCCCACGGAATGTGCTCCGATGAACTGACGTCACTAGTATCTTCTAAATGTAATTATCTGCTGACCAACCCGACTAGCAGCAAAATCACATCCCTTTACTATTAAGATTGCCAGATGCAGGATAACTTAAGAGTTTTTTTTTTGTTATCGTATTGCAGAAATTTAAATGTAATGTGAACAAACATATCGCTGCATAACTTCTCACTTAGGACGCCTTCAATTCGATTTGACCCCTGATCTTACGTTTCGGTTGCAATCTGCCTTGGTTTGAATAAAATTATAGTTTAAATAAACACTGTAAAAACGTGAGCGGTGGCTCTGTGATAATTCAATCAGATCATGCACTGTTTCAAGATGCTCACGAGTTTTATCACGTCGTACTAAACAACGCTGAGACACAACATTTTATTTAGATTCTCGTATTTTGTTCGTCTCTGTTTACACTAATACCATAGTAAAATTATTGATTTTTTTTTCCTAAAACTCTGTTTATAGAGTCCCTATTTAATTGCCTCCCCGTGAGGGACGGGGTCGTTAGATACGAGGTCGGTTTTTATGTAGAAGATACACACCGCCACAAAAATGATAATTATAAACGGAACACAATTTTTTTTTCAGTTTCCCATCTCTTCTAGTATGACTGAACAGAAACTAGATTTTGGTCGTATCCTAAGAGAAAATCTGTTTATATTAATCTTCGTAGTTCGATATTTCAAATGAGTAGTCATCACGAAAATGCGTACAGATTGACTATTGCTTATTTATACGAGTGGCTTTCGAAAAGTAATACCTCCTATTTTTTTAGTTCGCCTGAATGGATCAGAGGAATGTAAATTCCACTGTTATGACTGGACAATCATTTATGACCTGTTGCAGATATTGACGGTGTGAAACTCTAAGAAAGTAACTCTGGTCATAGACTGCGTCAAACGCAGAGATACGTTATTGAATCCTCGACAAAAGTACAATCAGAATCGTGACTGTGTAGAAAAATTCCGGAGCAGAAAAAGTAGCTCATTTTAATGGTACCCTCTTCCGTCTTCGTAGCGCTTCATCTTCCTGAGTAAAAAAAAACTTTTAAACGACGTTCATCCATTCAGAAATGGAACGGGATCAAATGCATGGTGTTAAATTATATGTAAATTATATTTGAATTATATGTACAATATGTACAATATTTACAATATGTACACGGTGTTCCCTGGGTGGACAACCTATCTATCTTGAAAAGACGCTCCGTTTTTTTTCCATCCTCGATTATGAAAAAAATCTTTCTAGACTAAGGCATTTTTTGCCCCAAATCCAGAGTGTCTTTCCAAGTTCTCCCACATTAAAAACTGGGCTTGTGTCTAACTCTGTCCTTGCGGGGGAGCAGTAAATAGGAACTGGAAAATCTGAACGCTTGTATAAATTCAACTTTTTCTAATCATATGGTAGTTAGTATAATGATCAACAACGATACTCGCTCTTTCGGCGACTTCAGTTCGAATCCCGTACTAGTCTCCTTTTTAACAGTTTTGTTTATTGTCAGTCCTATGTATGAAACTGTTTTTTTTTTCTTACGGAAAAAGTGCGATGCATGAAATACTGTTTGAAATAAATCTAATGCAATATACGTGTGTGTGTGTGTGTGTGTGTTTGTGTGTGTATGAACAAGTGTTTATATGAGCGTATGTGTATAGAAGTGTTAGACAAGCATCGTATTACGCACCTGCGACCAACCAAATGGAATATTATAATCTGTCTGAGTGGACAGCGAATTATTGTATCAGTTGCCGTTGTGCAGCACTTTCTATTACCTATGCCATCAGCATAGTCGTGCGCTGACATATATATATATTATATTATATATATATTTATATTATATTATATATATAATTATATATATATTTATATTATATTATATATATTATATGATATATATTATATTATTTATATTATATATATATATTTATATTATATATATATTTATATTATATTATATATATATATTTATATTATATATATATTTATATTATATATATTTTATATTATATATATATTTATATTATATATATATATTTATATTATATATATATATTTATATATATATATATTTATATTATATATATATATTTATATATATATATATTTATATTATATATATATATATATATATTTATATTATATATATATATTTATATATATATATATTTATATTATATATATATATATATTTATATTATATATATATATTTATATATATATATATTTATATTATATATATATATATTTATATATATATATATATTTATATTATATATATATATATATTTATATATATATATATTTATATATATATATATTTATATATATATATATTTATATTATATATATATATATTTATATTATATATATATATATTTATATATATATATATTTATATTATATATATATATATTTATATATATTTATATTATATATATATATATATTTATATATATATATATATTTATATTATATATATATATATATATTTATATATATATATATTTATATTATATATATATATATATATTTATATATATATATATTTATATATATATATATTTATATTATATATATATATATATATTTATATATATATATATTTATATTATATATATATATTTATATTATATATATTTATATTATATATATTTATATTATATATATTTATATTATATATATTTATATTATATATATTTATATTATATATATATATATTTATATTATATATATATATATTTATATTATATATATATATATTTATATTATATATATATATTTATATTATATATATATATATTTATATTATATATATATATATATATATTTATATTATATATATATATATATATTTATATTATATATATATATATATTTATATTATATATATATATATATATTTATATTATATATATATATATATATTTATATTATATATATATATATATTTATATTATATATATATATATATTTATATTATATATATATATATATATTTATATTATATATATATATATATTTATATTATATATTTATATTATATATATATATATATTTATATTATATATATATATATATTTATATTATATATATATATATATTTATATTATATATATATATATATATTTATATTATATATATATATATATTTATATTATATATTTATATTATATATATATATATATATTTATATTATATATATATATATATTTATATTATATATATATATATTTATATTATATATATATATATTTATATTATATATATATATATATTTATATTATATATTTATATTATATATATATATATATATTTATATTATATATATATATATTTATATTATATATATATATATTTATATTATATATATATATATTTATATTATATATATATATATTTATATTATATATATATATATTTATATTATATATATATATATATTTATATTATATATATATATATATTTATATTATATATATATATATATTTATATTATATATATATATATATTTATATTATATATATATATATATTTATATTATATATATATATATTTATATTATATATATATATATTTATATTATATATATATATATTTATATTATATATATATTTATATTATATATATATTTATATTATATATATATATATTTATATTATATATATATATATTTATATTATATATATATATATATATTTATATTATATATATATTTATATTATATATATATATATTTATATTATATATATATATATTTATATTATATATATATATATTTATATTATATATATATATATTTATATTATATTACATATATATTATATTATATATATATTTATATTATATATATATATTTATATTATATTACATATATATTGTATTATATATATATTGTATTATATATATATTATATTATATATATATTCATATTATATATATATATATTATATTATATATATATTATATTATATATATATTCATATTATATATATATATATTATATTATATATATATTATATTATATATATATTATATTATATATATATTATATTATATATATATTATATTATATATATTATATATATATATATATTATATATATATTATATATATATATATTATATTATATATATATATTATATTATATATATATATTATATATATATTATATATATATATATTATATTATATATATATATTATATATATATTATATATATATATATTATATTATATATATATATTATATATATATTATATATATATATTTATATTATATATATATATTTATATTATATATATATTTGTTATATTATATATAGAGTAAAATGATTTATAATTGTGAATTAAATTTACTTTCCTAGGGAATAAATACAAACAAGATTAACTCGAGCGTACAATCGTTTCGGAAACGATGTTTTTATTGAAATAGACTATATGTCTTGAACAATAATTGGATGAAAGTTTTTGTTATAAAAAGTCTCCTCATCAAAAAAATAGTGGGGTTGCTGATTACGAGACCTTGTTTAAAGAAAAACTTTTATACATTTCTTGTTCAAGACATATTGTCTATTTCAATAAAAGCATCGTTTCCGTGATCTTTCAATTATGAATCATTTTACTCAATATTATATAGCTCTAGGATACCTTTACCTATTGAGCTTATTAAATATCTAGAGTAAATGGGCACTGTTTTTTTATAGTGTTAATACATTTACTGATACATAAAAATGAACTTTGCTTTTTGAAGTCCAAGTCTAATTCCCTCTATAAAATATAAAACATATATATAATCTCTTCCGCTAAACACATATAATCTACAGTGTGGTCAAAAAGTCAGGTAACATGTTAAAGGTAGAAAAAACAATATGATTCATTATAATCTCTATTCGTTTAATATTTGTTTAAATATTTGAGTGTAATATATAAACTTTAATTTTAAATCTAGATTTATGGTACTTAAATATACGTGTATTGCTAATATCGTTTTTCTTTAAAATGTTACCTGACTTTTTGACCACCCTGTATATGTTTGCTTGTATCATTACCCTCTCACAGCAGAAGATGTGGCACAAAGTAAGAGTGCGATGGTAAACCAGCCCCTTAGAAGTAAAACACTCTGGCTGATGAAATTATCTTTACCTCTAATAATGTAGGGTAATTAGAGTTGCTGTTGATATTTCGTTTTATTTAGACTATTCCAATGCTTTACCTTCGACTTGTAGTAAATATCAGAATTGAGTTGTAGATGACGCGTAGAATGACAACGATATAAAATAGATTGATGGATAAAATTGAGATTAGTTACTTGAGCTATTTCAAAATTACAACCAATTAGAGCTAAAATGAGGGGAGCTTCTCAGATAATTTATTCCTAAAAATGATGAATATTTTAACATGTATTTTTCATCAAAATATATTTAGAAACGAACGTTATCCTGACTGTATAACAATATCTCTAATACAACTACCCCGTAGATGACATACACACACATATAGTCACCTCGTAATAAATAACGCTAGAAATACGTGGTGAAAATATTAATGTATTTTTAGCTGTGCCTATGTATTTGTGATTCTGTCGGTCACTCTTAACGCTGAAAATTATATTTTTTATTTAATTGCATTTAAATATGTCCATTTTCGTCATATTTCTAAACCAGTTTCAAATACGTTGTGATCATAAGATAACAATATTTTTGTAATTCCAGGTAAATACGGTTGAAATATATTAGCATTATTTGTATAAGTGTAAATTCGTTTAATGTTCGATTTTATTTTAATAAAATTGATGCCTCGTTTTTTCTTCTTTTTCTTTTTTTATTTTTTACAATTAAAGCAAATTATGACCTTTATTTTTTAAATATATTGGTTGTAATGTCTCACCATTTAAAACGATGAAAATGGTGAAAAAAAAAACACAGGAAGGACAGTGTTTCCGTTATATAAACTAAGAAATAAACACGTTTTACGTTCAAACACCATCAGATATATGGAGCCATTATTTTAAGACATGCGATCCATATTCGATTTGGATTGAAAACTTGGTGTGATATATATATATATATATATATATATATATATATATATATATATAATGTGTGTGTTTTTGAAGTTTCTTTACAAATGTTGAAACTATTTCAAGTATTTCGTTGGAACATTTTGTCAATAAATCAATCTCCCGCCGAATAATTTTACTTGCATGAACAAACAATATTACCAATGTTCTTAAAATTCTTAGTTGTTTACCATAACACCCTGTTTCAGAGATATATATAAAATGAGTTTATTATACAAACATTATTGGTTACATATGTGCATACATGTTTCAGTGGAACCTCAATTCAAAGGGACCACCTCGTTAGACAAAAAAGGAGTGATATTGAAAAAATTAATATCGCTGTTTTTTCTTTTTGTCTCATGAGGTGGTCTCCTTGAATTAGAATTTCACTGAAACATGTATGCACATAGGTAACCAATAATGTTTGTATAATAAAGCTTATATGCCAGCTCTGTCCTCCATAAAACACACTTTAATAATCACACATTGGATTTACCTCTAGGAAACTAATCTATACAACCATTATACGCGTGTCGTTTTTTTCAGTATCTCCTTCAAAGGTGCTCAATACATGAGTAGAGCTGACTAGTAAGTTGTGAAAATATAAGGTTACAAATCTACACGGAACTTTCTGCGTTTCATCTTAAGGACTAGTCAGGCTAAAATGCATTTTAGCCTGGCGATCCCCTATGAAGATAAAACACAGAAATTTTCGTGTAGTTTGTTATATACATTTCATACCTTATTAGTTATGACAGATAAATTATACTGTGTTATACAGTCAATTACAAAGAAAAAACAAGTCTTACACACGCGTAGGTGTGTGTTCGTATATGTATGCGTACGGTTTGCCACTTAATTAACCAATTCATATATCCTTCGGACAAAACTGATAAGGGTAAGGAGTTATATATATATAGAGTGGGCTATATTTAATTTTAGTTTTTAGCAATGAGAATAAAGGGGATGAAAGCTTACGTGAAAATTCAGATAACTGTTTATTGTTTCGTTTTGTTTTTAAATATTAACGACATCAAAAAATATTCCCCATATTTCAGCTTACTTGAACAAATTTTGTTTCTAAGATTTGGATCTTATGAACACTAGCTCCTATTTGAAATTCTAAATACATCGGGTGAGTATTTTTAATTTGATCCATAATGATTTCTTGAATTTCAATTTTTAAGAGTTAACCTTTAACATTCATTGTTAAACCTCTTCTAAAATAAAAATCATTACATGAATTTGATTTAAAATAAAAATACGGATTATAGACATAAGGTTTAGTATCATGTATTCATTTTCGTAAGATCCCCTTATCGAATTGAATTTACCCGTCGTCGTGCGGGTATTCTACTATAATAGTGTGCGTGTTTATAATATATATATATATATATATTATATATACACACACACAAGGGGATTAGAACAGCAGTCTAAAGAGCAGAGTGTATTTTAATGTAATAGGAGAATCACTAATGTAATTAAAATACAATAAAATATGTAGATATATAAGCTCAATAGGCATATATATCCTAGAGCTATTTTAATATTTAGTAAGATGATTTTTAATATATAATTAAAATTAAAAGTCGGTTTCATAAATAAATTGTACGATCGTTTAGGAAACTATGTTTTTATTGAGATAGACACTAAGTCATGGACAATAATTTTAACATAGTTTTTTGAAACAGTCTCCCCATCAGCAACGATATTGGGTGGTTCGATACGTTCTTGGACAAACCTTAATATTAGGTAAAATAAATTTTATTCTTTGTATAATATTTTTAAAATTGTAATATTCTGTGTAATTCAAGCATTTTTTTAAATAAAAAAAAGGAAAGCTAAGCGTCTCTATTAGTGACAATCGAGAGTAAATTCTATCCCAAAGCCGTCAATCGTGAATAAACCAAGATAACGATATGAAAATAAATGTGTGTGGGTGTATGCACACACCAGCGTGGCCCAGTTTGAGTTCCTCAATCCTTTCTAAATCAAGTTGCGTATTTTCCTATTAAAAAAGATACTCTTTGAGAAATAATGTATGTTAGGATTATAGTATTATGGGAAATGACATTTTTCAGTAGAAATTATTCGCGGTTAAATATTTATATAAGTATCTAAATAAAAAATATCTTATTTAAAATCATAATTTTTTTTTTTAAATATTCAATCTTGCTGTAAAACTAATTTTAGCTACATATTCAATCAACAAAAAGAAATATATCCCTTTTTTAATACATTTGTAATTGGAAGTCGTAAATTCCCGTTTTAAATATATATTTAATTCATAAAGATTTTGTTTTTAATATTACAAAGCCATTTCTCTATTAAATATAATATACTTCATATATATTATTGATATCGAAAGTTTAAAAACTGCCTTGGACTCCATCAGCTAGAATCGAAATCAGAACATTTAGTGCTCCAACCTGTTTCCTACCGATGTAGCTACCGTGGGATAAGTAAGTGTTGTTATGGCTTGCAATAAGCCACAAAGAAAACAGAACAGAATAGAGTTTAAGCAATGTATTACTGGAACAAGAACGTAAAAAGGTTACTACTGAAAAGACTAGTAAACGTCACCGAGCAGGCGAAGGTCGCTCTTGTGTTTAATCCACACCGGGGATCAAAAGGTCTATGGTTTATATAATGGATAGAACAGTCAATTTGGAGGGTGATTCCTCACAACATTAAATAAACGATCTAAAAAAATGAATTGAATAGGGCATGCGCAGAAAAAAATAAAATATGTCGGAGGAAGCAAAAATATACAAGTTATTTGAAATGAGCAGTTTCCATTTCAATTTGTCGATATGTCTATACGGGTTATTCATCCATCCAAACAAAGGTTTTACTTGTTATAAATCCATACTTAGTGCATGATTACTATTTCCTGATGTCGGTGTTATGTGACCAAATTGAATAGACTGTACTGTTTTAGTTTATGCAACTACGCATTTTAAACTTTTTTGAATAGGAAAATTTTTGCAACTGTCGCGCGTCTTCTTCCAATATCAAATGCAAAACAGTTGGTTTTATTTATATACGAAATGTAATAATACGAGTATAAAATTTACGTGAAAATATCGTGACGGTACGAAAAGCGCGTTTTTTTTTGTTTTTTTTTGTAATATATATCAGTGTGACCTGTTAAGTCAAACTTTTAAAACTAATCTGCATGTGAAAAATAAAATATACCAGTATGCTTATAATTACTATTAACAACAAAATGACTTTCCTTAAAATGTCAGCTAAAATTTAAAACAAATCTGTTCTTAGTGTAAAATTAAGCTAAACAATCAATCAACAAAAATAATATTCCCTTTTTAAATGTATTTATTTGAAATTATACTGTTTTAGTCTATGGAATAACATAATCAGATTTTGGAACAATTCAGTTTAAAATTGGTAATGTAGGGATTGTTTACTTTAGCGATAAGAGTTTGATCACCATATTGTATGGAAAAAGTGCTAACGTACGTACGAACATAAAATGTCTGGATTAGTACAGAGACGACTAGTTGGAAAATCAGAATTTTTTAGTGGAACGAAATTGAAAAAAATTCTCGCCTAATTTCAGATTTAAAAAATAATAATGGTTCTTTTTATTATTGTTCAAAAGCTTCATTTTCTATTGACGGCAACACTGAAAAAATCTAGTGGAACATCTTAAAATGAGTTTATCAAAATGTTATATACGATACATAAAGGTAAAACATTTTAAAACGAAAATTTATATCAAGAAGTATAAGTAGATGAACAGTCTCCGCTAAACGTCTCTCAAAAAAAATCTTTTTTTTTTATTTTTTGTCTATTATGAAATTGGAATCATAAAATTATTGGAATTGTCTCATCACTATCTCGAATTTTCTTTCACATTACGCTAGCCTTATGCCTTACGATTGTCGTGTGTGTTGACCCAGTATCAAACGCAAAACACAGTTACTTGTATTTATATACGCAATATAATGAGTTGAGCATTCAGTAGCGCTGTATTTTAGAAGCATACATTATTTAAAGATGGAGGAAAATACGGTTTACTTAAATCTTTACATTGTGTTTCTCTAAGCACCAGAGAAAAATGCAGAAGGCAATGCCGTCGGATATGCGCTTAGAATTGGTATAGGAGGGGAGCCGTTGTGACATGCAGTGTAATGTCTCGATGGTGGCGTAGAGACTGGAGCGCTTGTAATCGCAGTGAATTAGGTAACGTATTCGGATACAAACGTACTCCGACACTCTTCGCTAAAAGCTTTCATATTCTATGTATATACCGGGCTCGTTCTACGTATAGCATGTCGCGTCCTATTTGAACCGGCATTAAAGGAAGGTGAGGGGCATCCACATACAGGTGCGTGAGCGCGTCCGTGTTTCAATTTGATTCTTAGATTTTTCTTTCTTTTACGAATTTATTCTTTCCCCCTCCTTTTCCGTTGTTTGTCACTCCTCCTCAAATATTGCCTTTCACAAATGGATTTCATTATGCGACCCGCCAACTACGTTCGAAAATGCTTTTGTCAAAGCCGAACGAGGGGGGGGGGAATGACAGGCGGAATGGCTACCACTGCGACATAAACAGAGTTCAAATCCCATCCTATCTCGTGTGTTCACTAGCATACCAATAATCTAAAAGACATGAACCACCAATTTCCTGACAGTTAAGAATAAAATAAGTTTTGTTCAATCAATCGCATACGAACGTTTCTACATTGTTTCCAACGGAAGCGAAATTCTTCCTGGACGTATTGTTTGCTTATTTCTTACAGTTGGAAGTTTCAAGGGAATAATAAATTAACAAGCATTGCCTAGTCTGATGTATACCCTGGTTAGTGTAGATTATTTTAGCCACTTTTTTGTAAGGGGGCATCGCCTTCCTCCCACATACAGCGTCTGGTATCCTCTAATTATCACCTATCTGGTACTGACCAGAAAAAAAAACGGCATTTAATCTAATCGGATGGATCTGACTTTCTTCTCTAAAAACAGAAATTTCATGGGATTATCATATTCATAAGCGATCCCTATTCAGTCAGGGGAAAGGGCAAGGTAAATTTGCAGTTCTTATAATAAAGCGACGATGCTCTTCTACATACAGCGCCTGGTACTAACCACTCAACATTGCTAAATTTTATTGATCTAAGCAGAACCACTGCTTCAACGTGGATTATCCATACATTGCCAGCATTAAATTATCTCAAGGAGCGAATTGCTGAAAAACGGGAAAAATACTCCACGATATTTCTGCCTTCTCAGAATTCCATACTAGAACATTTATCAATTGAATTAAAAAATACTGCCAACAATTGTTAACACTTTTTTGTTTTTTTACGAACTTCTCCTCTGAAGCATGTTGCCAGAAAACTGCTTCAATGAGTGCTATAACAAAGGTCCTCTACAAATCTACGATAATCGCTGGTTAAAAATTTCTGATATTTCCGAAGTCAAGAAATGCTTGAATATGATTGGTCATATTTTCAAATAAAGTTTTAAAATGTCCTGCGATAAAATACCGACATGTTTCGGTGTATTTTCAGGCCAATTTTTTTTTTTTTTTTTGATTTAATGTCGAGGCATAAAACATTTTGACAACTCTCTTTAATAGATGCGTGTCTGGATCGTACTTAAGCACTTACTAGGTAATAAATTGCCTAACAAAATTTCTATAATGAGCAGTCATATGTAATGGCTAGATGATAAAACATAAAACAGAATTATGTATAAATCATCATAAAAAAGTAATTAAATAATTTTCAATAATAACCCTGGATTTCGTTCAGTTTTTCACCTCAATTTTTATACTTTAAATGGAAAAACATTCTGTAGATTTTTATTTGAACAGTTGAGACTAGTGGACTGAAACTTCAACTGAAACGGGTGTGTGTATATATATATATATATATATATCCATATTCAATAGTGTTCGTATGAATAGAAAAATAGTTTACTAAGGGGCGGCGGCTTCCGTAAAATACGCTTAAATATATTTTAATTGTTCAGGATTTTATATTATGATAGTCGTAATTTAAAACGTATTTGCGTGGTATCGGCTAGAATCAACACCGAAAGCAAAACTGTAGCATTCAAAGCTGGTGACGTTACCACGGTATCAACGGGGCAAGCATTTGGACTAATTACAAATAAACTAAGATGAATGTACGAAATGTATAACTAGGTTTTTCTTTTGGATTGCGACCCAGTTTTGACTCCTTAATATATATTTTAATCGGCTAAAATCCATAAAAAAGGTCCGTAAAAAATCCAATAATTTGAGGCCTCTAGAGTTGCGACTTTTAATTTCGGAAGATATTCTGGCTCCATATTTCAGACACAGACATATAGCCATTTATATATTAAATATGTGTGTGTTTTTGTGCCACGTTGACATACCGGTTTCTGTTAGACCAAAGTTAAGATACGTTGAACTTGGTCAGTGCTAAAATGACTAACCATTTAGGAATATCGGGTGTTGCAGGTGCTCTGTTTCTCGGCATTGTTATCAAGTATTCTGGCTCACTCATTGCCACTCGAATGGGGAAATTCTGACTGAAGAGAGATGTGGTTATGGGAAAATAGTTGGCTAATGCCAGCGTGAGATTTCAGAAAGAAAAACGCTACCAGAAGAGATGAGCGTGTGAACCCGCAGTGGCAACGAAGACTTTAGCTGGTGTCGAGACGGCGGGGTCTTGTTAATCTCATGACAGACGAAATGAACAATTAGAAAAATCAAGAAGTAGGCATTGTTTGGAAAGCAATAATAAATTTAATTTACACCTAAAAAATATCTGGCTCGGATTTTATAAAATTTCTTTACATTTCTATTTTTTATGAATTACTAAATCATCTAATGTTACACTTTTTCTAAGATATTCGCAATTAGAATTTGACATAGTACGATAATTTTTCTTGTGCCGTCTGAGATTAAACAAATGTTATCACTAGGGCTAGGACAACAGCATATTCTTTTCATTGTTTTGACTCTCGAGTGTGTATCCGTTGATATCTTATATGCTTTTATATAGAGTGGTGTGGTTCTCGATGATTAACTGTCTGTGTCTGATATACACCCGAGAGTCAAAACAATAAGAATATCATGTTGTTATAGCCCTAGTTATTGAATATAATACGGCATAATCACGTTGACATACCGGTTCCCGTTGGATCACCGAAGTTAAGCAACGTTTAACCTGTTCAGCACTAAATGGGTAGCCATTTGAGACTTCCATGCCACTGCAAAAGCAGGACCGATTCAGAAGTGGTGTATAGGGATTGCGCAAGCCTTTCCTTACAATTACGCGCGCAGTTACTCCTTCAGGGAGTATCTTTTATCTTCCGAGACTGAACGGAGACCTCGAAAGGCATGGATTAGTTGCTTTCGAAAGCTATTTATCTCTAAAACACGTTGCTAAAAGACTGCTCCCCTACTATTCCTCAAATTTAATTGTAATACACAATTGTCATAAATCGTCTTCGAGAGACATTTCGCCTTGATAAGTAGTTATTAGTCAGTAAGAAAAATAGAAAATTTCGAGCAATTCTATAGTGAGCAATAATATACAGGAAGGTAATCTCGTATACGCGACCTCCGTAAGATTACCACAGAATGCTGTCATTTAGTTTTAAAACCTGATTTCACTGTTATACCTAACTATTACAAACGCTTATGACATGCCTTCGTCAGGTTAGGAATTAGTGTGTTCAATTTTTTAAGCCTTAAATTATAGGCGCATATCCTCAAAGCGTATCTTTTTTTATCTAAAGAAACTGGTTTACTCTTCAGCTGGACTCCCAAGCATCTTTACATCCTTCATACGATATAAGTTCAGTATGTTTGTGCCCCGCAATCCGTAATAGACGCCATGAATCTGTAAACCATCTTTTCACTAAATCTATTTTTAAGAAAAATAAATTATTTCAACTATTTTTACTTTCTCGTTTGTGATCACCGGATACATTTCAAGTATGTTTGTTTATATATATATATATATATATATATATATATATATATATATATATATATATATATAATTAAACGCAAAATGATTTAAATCATTAATTTATTTGTTTTACTGTAAAACTGAAACTGTTACGTTAACTAATTCAATTTGTCATTGCTATGAATAGAATGTTTTCATTTTCGAATTCTATTAGACATGCACACTGACCCAGTTTAGTCATTATGACTCAATGACGATGATTGAAATATCGCGAGAGTAGTGGAAAGAGAACATGTTTATCACTAGAGTTCATCTTGGTGCGTTTCCGCCAGATGAGAAATTGGTACATCTGGGCGTTATTAGCACCAACTGATTCTGACCCGCGGGAGTGGAGGGAAATATTCGCTTGTAGCAATGAAATATTTCTCCGTTTTATCTTCTGGGCGTGTCTTTGAAACTTCTGGTCATACAGTACTTACCCACTTTCCTAATGCAGTCCTTGGCATTTTCCCGGCAACGTCTTTCAAACTGGACTGGTTTGGCAGTAAAATACGAATAAGGCAGGGTTGCCTTTTACCATCCTCCTCTCCATATTCGCAAGTGGCTGAGGCGATTTTGTAGCTCCATTCAGCCACTGCTAATCACTTAAATCATGTTTTCAGTTGAGTGTTTTCCATTAAACCCAGAGGAGAGTTCATTCTGTAATCGTCTTGTCAGTATGTGTAGTCTAGTCTTTTCTTGAGATGTTAGTACGATCTCAACGTGTATGCAGAAGCGTTTTTCCAACTTCAGTCGTTTGACTGTTGGTTCATAAAGTTGGCGTTCGTCACTGGTAATAGTAATATCTACTTAATTGGCATCCTCTCGTCTTGCACCTGCGTGGTTTTGTGGAAAAAGCTTCTTTTCAATCACAAACTGAAGATGAAATTTACTGGTGAGCAGAAGCAATCATAAAGTTAAGTTGGTTCACGCATTTGACATTTTTTTAGCAGTTTGTTTTATTTATGCGATATATATATATATATATATATCGCCATTTAGTAAGGCTAAACGTAAAATTATTGAGATCGTGAATATTTGCTGACATTGGATTTAAAGAGAACCACATTGTAGTTAGTAGCGTGTTCGTTACTAAACGCTCCATTTGAATTAATATTACTACAGTCACGTTAAGTTTGAAACAGCATTGTTATTGTTAAAGGCGTAGATGGAATGGGCGCATCTTTGGAATATTTCTCCATATTTCTTTAGGAAGAGAATAGCTTTATATTATACAGGATGTTGTATAACCTTCAATATATACGAGTAAATTTAAGGTTTTCTCTGTCCGTTATAATCTACACAACAATAGAATAAAGTTCAACCAAATTTTTAGAGTTGTCTCACTCTTAGGCAGGGTTCAAAAAAGTCGCCAACTTAATAGGTTTCGCCCTATCAGCTAGGCTTCAACCGTTGTCCAATCGACGAAATGTTGCATTCCTCTGTGTTTTACAAGTATTTTAATGGTAGGTGCTCCGACGAAGTACAAACCCTTTTACCCCTTCGACATGAATACCCCCCCACCGACAAACTCGACACGCAGCAAAATTCCTAGATGTAACAAAGCCTTCTGCTTTAATAGTTTCTTTCCTAGGACTGCTAAACTGGAATTCCACTTCCGGGTTCTTGCTTCCTTGACTGTATTGAAATGCAGGAGTTAAAGTATAATGTAAAGACATCTTGCTGCTCAACTCCCTACATAATATCACTGCAAATTATACCCCAGATATTGTTCCTTTCATTAAAGTGGCACTGTGCCTTGTTTGGGGTGAAAATACAAAAATAAATTCCGATGGAATCATTTGATTTAATAAAATAAATGCAAAAAAAAAAAAAAAAAATCGGACCGGGTTGGCTTAGAAAAAAGTTTGATTTGCGAACACAACTCTGTAAACGACGTTTAATCTGTCTTATAAGAATTAAAGTAGCTGTTTTGTACTCAGGATGATGCATTCTTTTTAATAGTTTTAATACTTTTATTTTCCTGCCATATAGTGCCTTTTTGAGGGCTCGTTACCCCTACTAAAAAATCGGCGTTTTTTCTAAATATCTTTGTGTGGGGGCCTTAAGGTGTTTAAAACAGAATGCAGTTTTTTTTATTTCTTATGAGTTCAGAAATTGACAATGAGCATAAGATATGTTTTTGTATGAGTTTTTAAAATGATTATCCTGGTGTCTGTCCGCACTTGATTGATATCCATAGAATCTGAACTGAATTCCCGAACCACTGAGCTCGTTCTTCTAAACTTCGGAACATATCATATGCCTATCAGCCTGTGTCATATGACATGCATATCCTCTCGTTTAACTACAATGGAGATTCCAACGTTAACACTAGCGCAATACATATAATAAAAGGAAACGTCACTCCCAAGCAACCAGCTGGGAAAATATGAGATCCGAAACAGCCTATAATACACCGGAATTGCATTTCATGGACAGTTAGAAAAATGTTTAAATATTTAAGTAAAGCATTTTCGTCCTAGTTTCGATCTCAGGCCTGTTAATAAGTAAATGACCCACTCAATAGGTTTTACGCTTCTGAATTTGAGATGAGGGTTCGTATTATTTGAATTATTTCAAATACTTTTGTTATATTAAGCGTTATTTTCACAACGTTTAACATTTCACCTTCTTTAGGTGGATCTTATCAAACTCGGGAACTTTCTGCTCGGTATTTCGAACGGAATTGTGTATTCCACTGTAAGAGCATGCTCTCCTTACGTCAACCGTGACCGAGTAGCGTTCCTAAGTAATTCGCAATTTTATCTTTTTAATGTTGTGCACACTAAGAATTGAATCTTAAACCTCAAGAATAGTAACTTGAAACAAAATTTTACCAAGAACTTTATCCACTTCGCCCGTCTCCTGAAGGAGTTTGACAGAAATATTCCAGAGCTCGACGAAATACACCTGAATTAGGCCAGATATTACATCGAAAAATGTTGTGAAAATAACTTAAGATGAGAACAATAGTTCAAGGAATCCCAATAACACGAATTCATTAATTTGAAAAACGGAGAAGCATACAAAGTTGACGCAAATACGAAACTATTGGACTCCGATCGTAAACGGTAATGAGCATATTCTTGGAGCAAATTAGTGTGCGAACTAATAAGATGCTGCTAATATGCAATTAGCCAAACTTCCTATCAAAGGATATGAAAATGAAATATATAAAATCTGTGTATCGTTATCTCCTATACAATATTTAGATTGCAAAATTTCCCATCTGAATAAAAATACCGTAGGTTTGCAACAACAGGTGCCACATAGATGGCTAGATTATTTGTCATTATCTTATCTAACTTTAGAATACTATTTTAGACACATTTAGTCGTTATAATAAAATCCCGCATTTCATTCAAGGAGCAAGACCATCACAATCACAACTATCTTTAAAGGAAGTAATTTCTATTTCTCCCTCTAAATAGCAAGTCCTCCTACTGCTCCACTCATCACCGGGAGGATTTCTAAACTTTCGACAGATATGGGATTTCAACCTCATAAACTTGATCATATACTCATAGATATACCATGCTATTTTTCATTTGGGAAATGGAAATAAGTTATTCCTTCTAACATTCCGCCGAGTCTCATTGGCTGAGAAAGGGCAAAATGTTAATTCCAGAATTGAAATATTATTACAAAAAACAAACGGTCATAAAATTGTCAAATATGGCGCCACTTTCTACAAGAGGTAATTGTTTTAAATAAAACTAAATACAAAGATAACCAACTGCCACTCATCGAGACATGTTTATAAGTCAAGAATTATTTTATTTTTTACATTAAATATACTGTGGACGTTAATTGTTCTTATACAGTTATGCTAACGTGTTAAATGTTTTGTTTACATTGATCGTACATGTTATTACATACTGTTTATCAACACCGCAGTTATTGTTTCATCTTTTCGAAAAATTTAGATATATTTTAAAGTACATTTGGCTAAAATTCTTTCTTCATACGCTAAATAAAAAAAATGGATTAAGCAAAAAATATAGCCGAGACACAAATTTTGCGAAAACCTTACAGTGAACTATATTGCTTCACTCTAACGTTTATCATAAGAAATTGACAGATTATACACTACAAAATCTCTTTGTGGTATTTTGAAGCCTTTAAACTGTCTATTCCTGACTATTTGCATAGTGCGTGCGTCTGCATCTGTGTGGCTGCGTGTTTGTGCGTGTATGTGTTCCATACAAATATATCTAATACTTGCATCCACCAGACTCGGCCAAGGCAACGTGTGGCCGGGCGGGTACAGCTAGTAATAAATATAAATATATATATATATATATATATATATATATATATATATATATATGTGTGTGTGTGTGTCTATACTTTAGTTTAAGAACGTAAGTATCTTTACTTTGATCTAAAGTGTGCATTCCGTGTCCTAAGGTCATTTTTATTATAAGGCCACTCTTCATTGCAGTCTTTGTCTATTCCGTATGTGTTGGTACATTTAATCTTAACCGTTATTTCTTTATTTTACAGTTATGGACAACTTGATTTGAACCCTTTATAACATGCGTCCATATAATTAACGTAACACGCTACATACATTACTTTTACATGGTTTTAAATATAATTGCTATCATAGAATCTGAATTCTTTATATTACCATGTCCATAATAATTAAAACTTAAAATATATGTATATACAAAGATATAAACATGTACGCATATGCATGTATAGGTGCTTACATTACTGTAGACTTGTTATGGTTTTTATTTCCTTTGAACCGAATTTAGACTTAATGATAATCGTTTGATGGGTTCGTAATTTATTCTATAAATTTATGAACCGGTCATTGATTTAATTTCCTTCTATCTTATTCATTCATTCCTCAATACTGAAGTATATAATATATTCATTTTATAAATTTCTATGTTCACTTGTAAAGATAAATTTACTTTGATTATATACACGCAAACAAATATGATTATAGATGCACTCATATCGATAGGCAACTCAGTACATATAAAATATTTAATTAAAGTGCATAGATGTTTTGTTATTTAAAGATAGCCATCGATATCGATTATGTGTTTTAGTTTATTATATAACGCTTTCTTATAATTCTCACAGGTATGTGTGTGTGTGTGTGTGTGTGTGTGTGTATATATATATATATATAGTTTCAACATTCTATTTTTAAACATAGAATATTTTAGTCAATCTTTTCGGTTAACTAAAATAATCTATGTAATTAACATAACGGGCAGTTCTAGTAAGAAAACGTTGTTCGTGAAATTTGTTTCGACGATGCCTTCGTTCAGTCTCAAAAGACAAAGGATACGTTTTGTATGGGCATCTGCCTATGTAATTCTTTGGCAAGTGTTGCGCAATCTCCAACCACACCTCCTGAATCAGCACTGCTTGAGTCCAGTTGCAAGGAAAAGTACAGTACTACTGGAAACAATGCCGATATAAGCGGACAGCAAATAAACCACCTGAAAGTCACAAATGGTCACCCATTTAATACTGACCAGGTTCAACATTGCTTAACTACGGTGATCCAGCGGGAAGCGTGTGTCAACGTGATTATGCCGTATAATTTGTTTATGTACAGATGGAAAGCGGCGAAATTGTTAATAATGACGTTAGAAAGACTAGTGCTTCTAAAAGATTAACCAGGGGAAACTATAGACTGAAGCTCATAACAGTTCTCATGAAAAATAAAGATAGAGCAGAAACCGACTTGCGTAAAATGTCTTTAATATCTTGTTTTCACGTCTACAAAACGTTATATACGCTTATATTCACCTTGGTTTTCGTTAGTTGACTGAAGGTAAGCTATGTTACACCTGGTTAGTACTAAATCGGAGACAGCAATGCTATTCCTAAATAGCCATACACTAATTAAATTGTCTAATTTTCTAAATACAATTTTTAATTCAATATAAACCGTCATGATTACAAGATAATCACAAAAAAATTAACTCAGAATTTATCTCTAATATTCTGCTTGTTACTTAGTTATTCCGTACGTTACGCTTTAAAAAAAGACTAACAAAAATCTTTGAAGGCTTTCACAACAAAGACTGAATTTTGCTTTAAAACAGTCAAGCTGGCAACTCCGGACTAGAATATGAGTGACCTTGATTTTGATGTAGCTTCGTTTTCCAAATATATTGTACTTATTAATTGATCTCATTTGGCTCAGTTCTATAATTAAAATACAATGAGGTCCTGGATATGACCTTAAACCATATCTGATCGTTGATAAAATAGTGTGAGAAATGAACACGCAGTAACTTCGATGTGTAGCAGTTCTTTATTGACTAGAAAGGAAACAGTTGAAAGAAACAGGGTAAAAAGAACATTGTCTGCCAAGAGGTGCGCGACAAATATAAAATTAAAATACTGTGTTTTTATTTTTTACATTGTATTGACCAATGTAGAAAAATATTTCAGGCAGTTTTTATTAGTACTTATTAATTGATCTCAATTGGCGCAGTTCTGTATTTAAAATACAATGAGATCCTGGATATGGCCTTAAACTATATCCAGTGTGGAGCCACCCTTTAATTGCCATTGCTCCCAGGTCCACTCTGACCCGGAGTGGTAGTACCTGTTAGGGGCCCAGCTATGGGTTAAATAGAGACCAACTTGAAAACAACAAATATTCTATTAAAAATTTTTCTTCAAAATCTTTGGATTCGGCATTAAATAACATGAAAAGGGTTGATAAGCCGTAAAAAAAAGAAAACAACCAACCTTAAAATACAATGAGCACTTTTTATAGAAATGTGAAACACGGATTTGCTGCTCTTTTTTTTTTTTTTTTTTTTTTTTTTAAATAAAATTTACGCTATCCAGAAATGTATCAGCTTTACCGTAACATTTCTAGGTTAAATATATTGCCCATTCTGGAAAATTTTCACGTGTCCTGCTAGTTATTTATTCTAGTGAATAAATAATTTCCGAGGAGTCAGCATATTCCTTAATCACATCGAAAACAAATTTCATAGGACGTACATAAAAAGAAATTGTATTAAGCAACAATCTTTTATTATACATAAGTTCGAATGGGGTTTATATCCTGCTGTCTCTTCAGTCATCATATATTTAGTTATATTCGACAACAGAAATGGACAATGTGAATGTTCCTATCAGTGAATAAACAATAATTGCTAGGAATAACGTGCAAAGAAACGCTTATATAATATTATAAAAGTGAAACAGTCGTGTAAATAGCGAATGTTGAGCGTCTTTAAATGTCCAAAATATGTTTATTTTGTATGTGTTATAATTAGAAAAAAAGTGGAAGGAATACAAAGTTGTTGGTTAATGAATAGGTAGAATTACAAAATTATTTAAACTAGCGGTGGAGGCACGCGGTTTTGCTCGGTCGTAAAATACGCTTAAATATGATTTTACTTTACCCAAATTTCATATACTCTTGATTTTAAAAGTAAAAAATATATTTGGTTGCCATCAGCTAGAATCGAAACCGAAAACCAACCGAAAACCAACCTATCATTCATTGACGTTATCACTATACTAGCGTGACACGCATATGAACTGATTACAAATTTAAAATATAGTAAGATAAATTTACAAGATGGATAACGATTTTTCTATTTTACCGATTTTTGACTCTTTAAAAACTTCCTAACCAGCTAAAGATCCAAAAAAGAACGGTCCGTAACAAAATCCAATCCTTTCAAGCCCCTAGCGCCGCTTTGCGACTTTTAGTTTTGGAAGAGACCAAGTTTGAAAATATGGAGACAGACATATAACCTTTTATATATTAGATTATTTTCTTTTTCTTACAGTCGATGTTATGTTAGTTTTGATTTTTTTTTTCTTCTTTCTTTCCACAAAACTTCTCTGAAACGTATATAGGTATTGTCTTATTTCGGAATTCGAAATATATCTGAACTCAAAATATTTTCAAATTTCTGAACAAAAAAAGAGTTAGTTTAAACTTTTTATTAGAGTAACACTGTAATTGTTCCTTTTTTGTGTGCATATATATATATATATATATATATATATATATATATATATAATCTCAGTTCATCGTGGATTTTCAATTGAATTTGTATAAATTGATTGGTTCTATTTAATGATTACCAGACACCCGTATAAACAAACACACGCAGACTATATAAACACGTGTATCTGATATATATACTAGCATGGGTACCCAGCGTTGTCCGGGTGTTTGGAGGTGTATGTTGAGCAAAAACAAAAAGTGGTAGTAGGAAGGCAGGCTCGAACCCGTACTGTGAAGGAGGAAAAGAACGGGGAAAACGTGACATCTTTGCTGTTACGACCACCGTCAAACCGGAAGTGACGTATGTTTTAATTAAGGCTAGACAATCGAAAAGAGATGATTTTCGAAAATATCGGCGAAAAAAGCGACCCCTCCCTGTAGAAAAGTGGCCAGTTGAGGGTGAAGAAATTAATGTGTTTAGCTAATTTTTCGGTATTTTTCGTCTGAACGATCGAGCTTCAAACGATACTGATCTTTTGAAAATCGCTCGCCTCTGTCGAAAGTTTTAGGCAGACATACAAACATACATACATAAATTTATATATTGACACCTCAAATTCTCGACCCAAACCGATTAAAATGCTTGCCCTATCTCTGAATACTCTTTATGTAAAATTTAAAATTTTTTGACCAGAAATAATCTGAGATATTTGGTAGAGACCGCAGACGTACAAATTTTTACTTTGATCTCTATTATGACCCCCTAAACACTTATTGTTTTGGGCATAAATCAAGTTAAGTTAGATCCATGTCCAAGGAACCTATATCTAAAATATCAAGTGTTTATACACAAAATTGGCGGAGGAGTTTGGTAGTTCTCAAAAGTCAAATCGTTGAACTTCTGGCCGAAAACGGATTACAAAGATTTACCAAAATCTCAGTACCCTGTATATCAAATTTCGAGTCTGTAGACTGAAAATTGAGTCGTTGCGTAGGGAAATGTACACACACACACGTTCACTTATATATATATATATATATATATATATATATATATATATATATATAAAGAATACTAGTCTCAAGTTTAATTCCGCGAAAAGAAGTCTGCATCATTGTATGTGTGTTGCGAAGAAAAAAAATCAAAGTATCTTACTCATATGTTATGTTAATTTTGATAAGAAAATTACATTTTTTTTTCTGAAATGTATTTCAACTTTAAGGCTTAGTGCCTTAAAAAGAAAGCGTAATTTAAGAAATCTTTAATGTCTAATACACATGGATAAAATATCGTGCAAATTTGATGTATTTCAGTTTTCACGTGTGAGATTGTGCCTATAGTATTCTCGTATAAACCCTTTAAATGCACTAACTAAACTGAAATTGGAATGTATTTATAATCTCACGAAATTAAAACGTCTCTAAACTTAACACATTTGTTTGCCCCATTTTAATGTCCACCAAATCTAAAGCGTTTTTGAAGCTTTGCCGTATAAAGTATGTTCAAGAATGAAAAGTTTTCTCCTTATTTCGTTTTCACTTATTGTAATCGTCCTTAACTTTATTGACATGACAATGAAAAAAATTAAGTTTAATCGTTACCTGTTTATCTTTTTTTTGCTTCTTTTAATCAGTGGAGCTTATCTCTGAATAGGTTTTTAGCCCGAAAAATTCACTATAAATTAACACCCCTCTCCCTTTCTTTTTTCTTTCTCTCTCTCTCTCTTTCTCTCTCTCTCTCTTTCTCTCTCTCTCTCCTTCTCTCTCTCTTTCTTTCTCTCTCTCTTTCTTTCTCTCTCTCTTTCTTTCTCTCTCTCTTTCTTTCTCTCTCTTTCTTTCTCTCTCTCTCTTTCTTTCTTTCTCTCTCTTTCTTTCTTTCTCTCTCTCTTTCTTTCTTTCTCTCTCTCTCTTTCTTTCTCTCTCGCTCTTTCTTTCTCTCTCGCTCTTTCTTTCTCTCTCTCTCTCTCTCTCTCTCTTTCTTCTCTCTCTCTCTTTCTTCTCTCTCTCTCTCTTTCTTCTCTCTCTCTCTCTCCTCTCTCTCTTTCTTCTCTCTCTTCTCTTTCTCTCTCTCTCTCTCTCTTCTCTCTCTCTCTTCTCTCTCTCTTCTCTCTCTCTCTTCTCTCTCTCTTTCTTCTCTCTCTCTTTCTTCTCTCTCTTTCTTCTCTCTCTCTTTCTTCTCTCTCTCTTTCTTCTCTCTCTCTTTCTTCTCTCTCTCTTTCTTCTCTCTCTCTTTCTTCTCTCTCTCTTTCTTCTCTCTCTCTTTCTTCTCTCTCTCTCTTTCTCTCTCTCTCTTTCTCTCTCTCTCTTTCTCTCTTTCTTCTCTCTCTCTTTCTCTCTTTCTTCTCTCTCTCTTTCTCTCTTTCTTCTCTCTCTCTTTCTCTCTTTCTTCTCTCTCTCTTTCTCTCTTTCTTCTCTCTCTCTTTCTCTCTTTCTTCTCTCTCTCTTTCTCTCTTTCTTCTCTCTCTCTTTCTCTCTTTCTTCTCTCTCTCTTTCTCTCTTTCTTCTCTCTCTCTTTCTCTCTTTCTTCTCTCTCTCTTTCTCTCTTTCTTCTCTCTCTCTTTCTCTCTTTCTTCTCTCTCTCTTTCTCTCTTTCTTCTCTCTCTCTCTCTCTCTTTCTTCTCTCTCTCTCTTCTCTTTCTTCTCTCTCTCTTTCTCTTTCTTCTCTCTCTCTTTCTCTTTCTTCTCTCTCTCTTTCTCTTTCTTTCTCTCTCTCTTTCTCTTTCTTCTCTCTCTCTTTCTCTTTCTTCTCTCTCTCTTTCTCTTTCTTCTCTCTCTCTTTCTCTTTCTCTCTCTCTCTTTCTCTTTCTTCTTCTCTTTCTCTTTCTTCTTTCTCTTCTCTTCTCTTCTCTTTCTCTTCCTTCTGTTTCTATTTCTTCTGTCTCTCTCTCTCCATATATTAGTACTCCTTAATTGTTTTTTTTTTTTTTTACGAACTCCAACGGTGACTACATTCAGAAATTACATTACCCAGACTAGTTAAGTATATTTTCTGCTGTTCAAATTACAGAATTATAGCTAGTCCTTCATTCACCATTTATATCCGTACTTAAGGAAACACGTTTTATTCTATTTAATATATAACTTGGCAACATTTCTATTTTTATACTTTTAATTTCCAAGTAGTTCCGGATGTATAATAGGAATGCACGGGAAATGTGGGGTTAATGCTGCGACATTTAGTGACATTTATCTCAATTAATGTCACATTAATTACATCTCTTTTTCACCCTATGAATGCGAAGTACGTCATTTGACCACACTTCAACAACTGAACATGATAAAATATAAATATTAATAAAAAGTCAATGTGCTGATATGGGTATAAAAGGGTATTCAGTTTATTCATTCAATTTGATTCGCCCCAGGTATTAGCCATTCCCCTACGTATTATCACTTTGTGTGAGTTATTTCCTCATAGGTTCCAAATCGGCTGAGTTTACCTGTTTGCAAATTTCACACATTAGTAATTTATTTGTCTGACAGTGTTCTTAGATATGTTTTGTACAGAAATTCATCTGATAATTATATAAAATCGAAAACCGGCATCTTAAAAATAGCTTTTCTTATAGATAAAATATTCCCCTGTAATAATTATTTTTATGTTACACTGGGTAAGGAAGATAATAAAATTTCAGCACATTTTTCTTAAAGAACAGACTTATTATAATCTGGAGACATGTCTTAGTTGTAGAGCATTTTACTACAGATCGAATGATCCAGTGTTCAAACCCGGGTGTACCTCACCATTTTATTTCAATTCAGTTTGATAAGAGATCTTCGTTTGGATATTTCAAAAGTAAACATTAATCAGAAGTGGCTTTTCCAGGGCATTCATCTGCAAGTCAATATATCAGCTGACGTAAACACAGAATGTGATGCACGACATTATTTCATTTTTTTTTTTTTTTTTTTTTTTTTTTTTTTTTTTGTGAATTAGTCCACGAGGCAAATTATTTCTCCTAATATATAATATTCAATGGAGGACTGATTCTATAATATATATATATATATATATATATATATATATATATATATACGCGATCTGCATGAATTAAAATATCACGTTTAAGCGAACTGTACGACCGGACAACGCTAGACGGCCAGCTATATTCGTCTAAAGCTGATTATTATATCAAGAAAAATCTATAATTGTTCTAATTAGCTGTAATTTGTAATTAACTTAAACAATTTATTATGTATTTCTATCAGAGTGAAATTGCAAACGGTGGCTTTTCTCAATGTTGAAATCTAATTTAATCTTTGTCATCTTTATAAACCGGTATGTAAACTCGATGAAAAATAAGTTTATTTCTACATTTATTAAATTATGATTATATCTTTATTTACCAACCTTATACATTTAGGTATTATTGAATACTTAACAGATGTGTCAGTTAATGCATTTGGAAATGAGATCAAAGTAGAAAAATAGTTGCAACCAATAGGTCACAGTTATCTATTATATATATATATATATATATATATATATATATATATATATATATATATATATTAGAAGGCCGCCGATATTGCCTGGTTGTAACTTAATAGATTAGTAATGATTAAAAAAAAATGTAACAAAAAAAAAATACCTCGTGCGTTACCAACGAGGATCGAAATCAAACCGTTTAGATTACGATTTACTTCTGTTTTTGACGTTAATGCTTGAACTACGAAGACATTTTTGCTGCAAGTCTAAAAATTAAAACGTGAACCAATAGCTACTATGTTACGTATGCATAATCATAATGATGTTCGGCGTTCATCTGGAATTTTTTTTTTCTAATTTTCACTTTTGCACCAATTTTCCACGGCTAAAATTCAGAAATAAAGTCTCACGTTGGTTCGTATACTGTGTGTGTGTGTGTGTGTGTGTGTGTGTATATATATATATATATATATATATATATATATATATATATATATATATATATATATATATATAGTGTGTGTGTGTGTATTTCATGTCTGCAGACCAAAAACTGACAGGTTTGGTAGGGAAGTCGCCATTGCAAACGTTTGAGTAAATACACTCTGCATGTCTACAAGCTTATAACAATATGAAAATGTAATTTCAAACCCTAATATTTATTTCAATAAAATTAGCACAGACCAAATTTTAAAATCATAAAAAATGTAATCAAAAAATATACAATTTTTTTTCATCGGTTTTCTTTAAAAAAAGATTTCACGAAAATCAACAAATTTAACTTAATCGAAATCTAATAAATATATATATATAACTGCCAAAAAATCACTTACCTGTACAAAATTACTAAACATTGGGTGCTCAATTCTTCAGTTATAAGAATTTGTCTATATTTATATATTATATTCCATGTATTTTTAAATAAAAGGATTTTTTAAAGCAAGGTTCCCAGAAAACCGCCTTTTCGACAATTGTTATCTGCCATTAGCCAAAGTGGATTTTCCTCGATTTGTCATGTTTTGAAATACGGAGGCATCAAAGGGACATAAATGATTATTTCAAAAACGTTTGCGACCGTCCACCGTATGTGTAGGACAGAACAGTAGTCATTTTTACAGAGTGCAGGCGCGCGTTTATGCAGACTGTTTTTTAATATTTCTATTTTTTAAACAACTTTAATAGTTTAATTTTTCTTTATATTCCATACAGAAAATAAACCACCCACTTTAAAAAGAAATTACGAGCTTTTTATATTTTATTCAGTTTTGTGTTAAGGGTGTAAAAAAATTCCCAAAAAAAATTCTGATACACCTAGAGGTTTGGTAGGCAATTTTTTAAAACAAATCTATATCTATATATATACATATATGCGTATACATAAATATATATAGAAAGATGTTTCTGCTTGCTAAAACTTTTTACGCAAATATAAATCATGTAGAATATCTGCATGGATATAATTACACGTAATTATTAACTAAAGATGATCATCCCATAAGAAAACCGAAGAGACCTAATAGGAAATTAAAATGTATGTTTAAAAGAATATGCAAATTGGCTAGATCTTTAGCAGATGAATGCAATTCCACGACCCATACACAACAAACTTCTATTTCCAAAATAAATAGAAAAAACGATTTTTAATATGAATATCAATATACAAACAAAAAAAAATTGTAGGAGTATAGATGCACACACAGGGCGTGCCAAATGTAGGTGAACAATAAAAAAATTGAAATCGTCAAACTCGGAACATTTTGGAGTATATACGGAAACCTATTCAAAATGCTATCTACGTACTTTTTCTTCGCTCTGTATATGAAAGTATCCTGAAAATGTTATGGCAAGTAAGCTACGCAAAAGTTTAGGTTTCATTCACCGATAATATACCGTAATGTTTGTTTAGCTTACTTGCCATAATGGATTTTCAGATTAATTTTTCTCTCTCGGATATATGTATGAATTGCTATACGAAAGGTTTTGGTAATGCTAAAAATAATTCATTTTTTTTTTTTTTTTTTTTGTAAAAGAAATATATTTTTTAAAAATACATTCACACACGTGTATGCACTAACAACTTTTTCCATAACTATTCTAGTAAATTTTTCCTTCTGAATTTTCTCAAAATATCTCTTTGCTTTATATTTGATTTTATTTCATAAAATCTATTTTAATCCAAAATCTTTGGTCCTAGATATGACCTTAAACTATATCCGGTGGTGAGGCCCCACCTTGCGGGCCTTGGGGAGTGTGGAGCCACCCTTTAATTGCCATTGTTCCCAGGTCTACTCTGACCCGGAGTGGTAGTACCTGTTAGGGTTCCAACTATGGGTTAAATAGAATCCGACTTTAAAAAAAAAACATATACTCCATTAAAAATCGTTCCTCAAAATAACTAGATTCAGCATTAAATAACCTGAAAAAGGTTGATATGCCGTAAAACAAAAACAACCAACCAACATCTTTATCTTAAAATCTATCGCCTTTTTTACTCGCACTTTCAAAAAGGATCAATAGACTCCTCTTTTTTAATTTGTTCCTACATTGGTTTTCAAGATGTTAATATTTCGTAAATCCTAACCAAATGAATCTTGGTAAAAAGCTGTTACAATAACATCAATACAAGTGTATAACCGATACAAAATGATCATTGCAATTTTCAGATTCAATGATTTCCTTTTTTTTTTCTTTTTTTTTTTTTTTTTTTTTTTTTTTTTTTTGACAAATACTGTAGAAATAATACAATGTGTTTTCAAGTTTGATATTTGAGAACGATTCACTGAATTTTTCTAAACTTTTATCGATTTGAATCCAAATATTTTACAAATTTAATCTTCTTTAATCGTGTTATTCTTAAAATTAATCTTCAAAATGAGCATTATTTTTTACACAAGCAATTTTTAATTTTCTAACTGGTTTTTCTTTTTTTCTTGTAATCTATTATTACATTTTCCTCGCGGCAGGTTTGAGAAATAAGTACCTATTTACAAATGCGGATTTTCAAAATGAAAAATGTGAAATATCATCAGTTATTTATTTTTTAGTCAATGGTGTAAACTAGAATTCCTTGCCAAAAATAATTTTTAATTCTGTTTTTTTATTGTTTATATATATAAATATATATATATATATAATATGGTGGGATCTATTCAACTACGATCTATGGAATATAAAACAGTCTTAACGAGTAATATTATAAACGAATGAAAACAAAAATAGATCTACAGTATTTTAATTAACAGATTTAAGTAATGCGTTGGTTGCTTTGAATTGAAGATTTAAATAGAATATTTTATTAAAACTTTATATACCAAGTTGGAAGTTTTGTATTATAGTTCTGAACTTGTATGAAAACACTGATGCAAATACACAATGTCGTACGATTTTCTGCGACGAATGGTATTTCCATACACGCAATGACGCTGATAGATGTGGGATGATGATTTTGACGAGACAAACAGCTATAGACTAAATTACGTTTAAGGCAAACATTAAACATTTCCAAAGATCACGCATTAATTTTATCATCTCCAAATTTAAAAGATGCATTATATTTTCCTCATATATTATCGGTTTATTATTCTGCTAGCTTGACTGATTTAAAACTAATATCATTTTCATACTAAGAAATGTGCCTACTCACTCCGGAGTATGTATTCGGGGGGTATTAGTACGTTAATTTCTTACCAATTATTTTATTAAAACTTCGAAGTAAATAATCATTAAATTTAAAATTCTAAATTTTAAAAGATAATTATAAAATCGACATTTTAATTATTTCTTAATGGTTAAAAAAAAAGAATAAATTACTTTGACCCCTTTCCACCCTTTACAAAGCAGGTTTAAGCACTTAATTTCGCTAATAAAAAGGTATTTATAGTTTTACAATTTTAAACAACTAGTGTATAAAAATATTGAAGCTTTGGATTCTATATAACATCCAATCTTCTAAATAGATAAAACCACATAACAAAATATTCATTTTTTTAACGACGCCTTAATGAAAAACCAATAATATAAACATTTAATTTAAATTTGAATTTAATTTAAAATTTGCTAAAAACAATTTATATAAAGAACAATGAAATTAAATACTCCCGGACAACGTCAACTAAATAGTTTATGATAAAGTATAACTTAATTTGCTGATCAATCTTGTTTTTCTAGTGTAAAAGTAAAAATATTTCTGCATTTTTCTTAATATATAGCGAATGCATTTAGATAAGAAAAAAATAGTTTTCAAAAATGGAATTTAAAAATAATTAATCTAAATGAACAGTCATAAAATAACATGATCGGGCAGTTGCATGGATTCGAATTACTGTTAGTTTGGTGAATGGGAGGAGGAGGAGGTCATCGTCCCGAGTTAGAAAAGGAAAACCTAGTATCATGATATTTTGCTAAAACATACGCGCGCTCGGACGGACACACACACACACACACACATGTAAAATGTGTTCTTCAGTCAGAAGCTGGGTGCACGGGCGTTGCCCTCTCGTACACTTCGCTTAAACATATTTTAATTTATGCAAATTAATGGTGTATTATAGAGTCAATGCTTAATAGTATATTATGTTACGAGGAAAAATTTGCTCGGTGGACTAATTCGCAAAAAAAAAAAAAAAAAAAAAAAAGTCGTTCATCAAATTCCGTGTTTATTTGCAATATCATGTCCGCTGATATTTGGGCTTGACGGTCTTTTAAAATAGTCTTTCTCTTATAGATAACAAGAATTTTTACAGGGGAGTATTTTACGTTACACTGGCTAAGGTTACACCGGTGTAACGTAATCTATTCCCCTGTAAATATCATTTTTATCTATAAGAGAAAGACTATTTTTCAGACCGTCAAGCCCAAAAATCAGCGGACGCGATATTGTAAATAAAAACACACACGGAATTTGATGAATGACATTTTTTTTTTTTTTTTTTTTTTTTTTTTTTTTTTTTTTCGATTTTCGAAACTTATCGGATGTGTTTCTGTAGAAAACATCTAAGAAACCCTGCCAGAAATATTTTTTTTATTACAAAGGAGTTCTGTGAAGTTGATGACCTATCAATTTATTTATTGCACTATCCTAAAATCTTCGTATTTAGCATTCTCTTACCACACTTGCATTTCACTCTAAACATATTCCATAATTTTTTATGAATGTTATATTAATCAAGTTTTAGGCGGGTTTTTTTGCTTTTTTCTTTATCGCAAAATCTTTCCCCACGGATAACGGTACATCTCGAAATCAAATAAAACAGATATAAATTAACTATAATCGCTCTCTGACTTTCTTCTCTTGTGTCCTGGGCTACCTTTCTCTTGCTCCCCACCTGCCCCCTTCCCATCTCTTGCTTCTTCCCCACTCTCTTTCTCCTCCTCTATCTCCCTCTCGCTCTATCTCCCTCTCGCTCTCTCTGTTTCTCGCTCTCTCTGTTTCTCGCTCTCTCTGTTTCTCGCTCTCTCTGTTTCTCGCCCTCTCTGCTTCTCGCTCTCGCCCTCTCTGCTTCTCGCTCTCGCCCTCTCTGCTTCTCGCTCTCGCCCTCTCTGCTTCTCGCTCTCGCCCTCTCTGCTTCTCGCTCTCGCCCTCTCTGCTTCTCGCTCTCGCCCTACCTGCTTCTCGCTCTCGCCCTACCTGCTTCTCGCTCTCGCCCTACCTGCTTCTCGCTCTCGCCCTACCTGCTTCTCGCTCTCGCCCTACCTGCTTCTCGCTCTCGCCCTACCTGCTTCTCGCTCTCGCCCTACCTGCTTCTCGCTCTCGCCCTACCTGCTTCTCGCTCTCGCCCTACCTGCTTCTCGCTCTCGCCCTCTCTGCTTCTCGCTCTCGCCCTCTCTGCTTCTCGCTCTCTTTGTTTCTCGCCCTCTCTGCTTATCCCCCTCGCCCTCTCTGCTTATCCCCCTCGCCCTCTCTGCTTATCCCCCTCGCCCTCTCTGCTTATCCCCCTCGCCCTCTCTGCTTATCCCCCTCGCCCTCTCTGCTTATCCCCCTCGCCCTCTCTGCTTATCCCCCTCGCCCTCTCTGCTTATCCCCCTCGCCCTCTCTGCTTCTCCCCCTCGCCCTCTGTTCCTTCCTCTCGTTTTCATGCTACCTCTCCTCCTCCACCTTTCTTTCCCTCTAACCCGCTATTTTTCTCCCTCCATTTCATCGTCTTTTCTTCCTCTGTACCTCTCCTATCGTGTATCTTTTTTTTCTTTAGTCCTATAAATACAAAACGTGTGTATATATATATATATATATATATATATATATATATATATATATAAATAAAATCTGTTTTTTATGCGTTTATCTACATCTCACTCTATCTCGCACTATGGCTTTTTTTTTTGCATCCCCCCCAACCGCAAATTTCTGCCGCTCTCGTCATCACTCATCTTCGCACCTGCTATCTCTATATCAAAATTAATGAACATCGCGTTTTTTTTCCGTTATCAAGATTTTTTTTTTTTAATCTCCTCGCAGTTACGATTTATGATTATACGAACATTTTACGCTGAAGATGTTTAGCAATTGCTGTAAATCAAGAGTGACATCTTTCTGTTTACCGACGAATCCGGGACATGGGGTGGGGATGATGGTACGGATCCAAAATGCTCACTATATGTGTTTGAATATGTGTAATTTCTGTCAACACCGAATCACGAGAAATAAATTTGTCACAGCTTTATTCACAAACACAGATACCCACATGTCCGTTTCGCCGTTGCACGGCTCATCTGAGAGTCTAGGAGCTGCAATTGTTTTTGGATTGCGATTCAACATATCAAGTCACTTGAATCTAATCATTTAGGTATTTATCAGCACGCTATTACACTCGCCAAATAAAGCACTCTAGTTTTTATTTATATTTGCAATATCGGCTACGATATACACGCGTCCATTATATAAATTGGTATATATATCTATAAAAGATAGCGTGTGTGTGTGTGTGTGTGCATTTTCCTACGCAATAACTCTGTCAATTTTAAGTTTACAGACTCAAAATTTGATATACAGGGTACTGAGATTTGGGAAAATTTTTGTGATCGGTTTTCGGCCAAAGATTTGGCTGTTAAGTAGTCAATGATTTTACCTTTGGGAACTTTACCAAACGCCTCCGATAATTTTGGGTCTGAAAACTTGAAATTTTAGATATAGTCCTTAGATCCATGTACAAGGACATATATAACTTAACATTTATTTTGGGCTCAAATAAAGTTATTAAGGGGTCATAATAGAGGTCAAAGTTTAAAAAACAAAATTAACCGCTTTTTTATTTATTTTTTTTTTTGCTCCACAAACACCTCCGAACACCCGGGCAACGCCGGGCTGAACAGCTAGTATATATAACAAACTCAAATTACCTTGTAACGAATGATGTAACCCACTTTCCGGTTTACAACCTCCGGTTGCGCATGCGCGCATAGACATTAACCCATAACAACGTAAACAAACACAAATCGCCTCATTTGTAGATTTTGACCTACGCACTGAAATATTAACGTTATTCGAAATTATTGATATGGGTAGAGTGGGGGTGTTTTGCAACTATTATTTATTACAACTATACTGTCGCTATTTTCTTACAACTAAACAACTTTAACCTGTTGACAAACATAAGAACAATTGTAGTAAAGCCAAGACTACTACTACTCTCTATCCGTCCCATTTTCCTTCCTTCATTCATTTTTTGTTACCATTTCTAGATACAAAATAGTTGTGAGAACGGGGAATTTGTTGACACATTTACTAATCTATATTAGTTTTATTTTATTTATTTAGGTTTTATTTTTTTGTTTCACGTTTTATTAATTATTTTTTTTTAGATTTTGAGTTTCTATAACTTGGTTGAAGTATTTAACTATGGGTTTTTCATATTTATATTTATCATCGGTAGGTTCATGTGCGTTTTTTCTGCTAAATGACTTTCGTCGGCGTTCGATTCGTAGGAAAATCATGTTTAATTTTCGATTTTTGAGCGAATTTTCGGGAAAATGGGTATTTACACGAATAGGGAGGATGTTTTCTTTTGGGTTTTTTTATGTTTGAGTGATCTGTCCGTGATTTTTCAGATTTTCATTTTAATATACTTTCATAGAAATGTTTGTTATGTCAAACACTGACCCAACAGGTAGTCTAGTGTGTGTGTATATATATATATATATATATATATATATATATACTAGCAGGGACGCCGTGCGTTGTCTGGCCATAAAATACGCTAAAATAATTTAAGCAGATTTCATATTTATTAATATGGAATTAATTCTCTATCGATTATTTCATATTATACTGTACCTAATGTATAGTCATGATTATTTCATATTATACTGTACCTAATGTATAGTCATGATTATTTCATATTATACTGTACCTAATGTATAGTCATGATTATTTCATATTATACTGTACCTAATGTATAGTCATGATTATTTCATATAATACTGTACCTAATGTATAGTCATGATTATTTCATATTATACTGTACCTAATGTATAGTCATGATTATTTCATATTATACTGTACCTAATGTATAGTCATGATTATTTCATATTATACTGTACCTAATGTATAGTCATGATTATTTCATATTATACTGTACCTAATGTATAGTCATGATTATTTCATATTATACTGTACCTAATGTATAGTCATGATTATTTCATATTATACTGTACCTAATGTATAGTCATGATTATTTCATATTATACTGTACCTAATGTATAGTCATGATTATTTCATATTATACTGTACCTAATGTATAGTCATGATTATTTCATATTATACTGTACCTAATGTATAGTCATGATTATTTCATATTATATTGTACCTAAAGTATAGTCATGATTATTTCATATTATACTGTACCTTAAGTATAGTCATGATTATTTCATATTATACTGTACCTTAAGTATAGTCATGATTATTTCATATTATACTGTACCTAATGTATAGTCATGATTATTTCATATTATACTGTACCTAATGTATAGTCATGATTATTTCATATTATACTGTACCTAATGTATAGTCATGATTATTTCATAGTATACTGTACCTAATGTATAGTCATGATTATTTCATATTATACTGTACCTAATGTATAGTCATGATTATTTCATATTATATTGTACCTAATGTATAGTCATGATTATTTCATAGTATACTGTACCTAATGTATAGTCATGATTATTTCATATTATACTGTACCTAATGTATAGTCATGATTATTTCATATTATACTGTACCTAATGTATAGTCATGATTATTTCATATTATACTGTACCTAATGTATAGTCATGATTATTTCATATTATACTGTACCTAATGTATAGTCATGATTATTTCATATTATATTGTACCTAAAGTATAGTCATGATTATTTCATATTATACTGTACCTTAAGTATAGTCATGATTATTTCATATTATACTGTACCTTAAGTATAGTCATGATTATTTCATATTATACTGTACCTAATGTATAGTCATGATTATTTCATATTATACTGTACCTAATGTATAGTCATGATTATTTCATAGTATACTGTACCTAATGTATAGTCATGATTATTTCATATTATACTGTACCTAATGTATAGTCATGATTATTTCATATTATACTGTACCTAATGTATAGTCATGATTATTTCATATTATACTGTACCTAATGTATAGTCATGATTATTTCATATTATACTGTACCTAATGTATAGTCATGATTATTTCATATTATACTGTACCTAATGTATAGTCATGATTATTTCATATTATACTGTACCTAATGTATAGTCATGATTATTTCATATTATACTGTACCTAATGTATAGTCATGATTACAAAAGTGAAAAATGATTTCGGTGTCATCAGCTAGAATCGTAATCAAAATTTGATAAAGAGGTTTGTTAGAAAATTAATGGCGCTCATTAAAACAAAGAAATGAGAAAAGGGGAAGATAGAAAACGGTAAAAAGTGTGGAAGGAGATAGAGGAAAGAGCAGATAATACAGTGTCTGATTAATATAAATAAAGGAATCGAGTTCGTTATATATATATATATATATATATATATATATATATATATATATATATATATATATATATATAATGTGTGTTTTTGGTAGATAAGTTTAAGCATCACGGACGGTCCAGTTTAATTATACAGATATCTATTGTAGGGCGTTGCAGCAAAACTCAACACGTAGAAAGCGAATCTAGCAATCAAACACAAATTTATCCGCAGAGATCCGCCATTTTATTTAGTAACAGTAAGTCCGGTATTAAGAAATGTTGGCAAATAGACACCCGTTCACTGCCTTTGCAATGTGCGCAGGCGAAGAATATGGCTTACGATTTTGTCAAGTATAGGATTTTGCTACAACGCTTGTGAATATATTATTTCATCACACTTTATAAAATATTTGAGGTATAGATGTTCAGTATTTATTTCAACAGTGCGCACTACAAGAGTCGAATAAGTTCTGCAAATAAATCAGACACTTAGGCTTGACAAAGGTGTCCGCCTTTTTCATCGTGAGAACTCGTTAGGGAAAAATTAATGGGATTGGTGTCATCGGATTTTTTTTTTATATACACGTTAGGTTTTTTAGCTAACCAAGCGGAGTGTTTATTCTCACCTATGAGTCGTTTTGGCCAATAGCCGGCCAGTTTTTTAAGCAAACGTTCGACTGGCTTCTATTTCGGCTGTCTTAGTTTAGTTTTGGAGAGTACGGAGTCTTTTTTTTGTATTAACTACACGACTGTTTTACCTGTGCGTTCGTAGCGTTTTTTTTAAAAAAATTTTAATCTGTAATGTGGCCGATATTTTTTTACCGTTCAAACCCCTGACCCACGCGTTGTGTTGTACCGTCGCAAAGAAAAAAAAAAGGTGGCAGAGTCTGACTTTTATTTCTTTCCTGTTTTATTTAAATGCAAATGAAATACATTTAATTGTGCTTCTTCCAAAACGATTCTTTTCATTATTTTGCAGAAGTCTTTTCGCATACACATGTGCCTTTTTAAGTCTATTTCCTAGCCACCTCGCGCTGGCGCTAGCTAGCGCTTTCTCGGCGTCATATTCACACGTCCATCTCGCCCGGTGAACTGTCTTCGCTCATCAACCACTTGGTGTATTTCTCTCCTCTGCGGGCAAAATCGCGCACATTTTCTTATTTGCATGTGTTTTAACGGCTGATGCTAATATTTGTGCTAGACAGCTATCCTTTGTTGCTGCTGATTTTTTTAACGCGGTTATACGCGCTGTTACAATTTGTTTTTTATAAAATTATATAAAAGTCGAAAGGGGTTTGTATACTGTAACTAATGAAACTGTCACCTTGATATCGACGAATCTAAGAAATATAGACTCTGCAACCTTTGATATTGTGGACTACTATTATAAATATGAAGTCAAATACTTTCATATAATAAAACTCAGATTAATTCTCTTTAAAACCATTTTTGTTCTAAGTGTTTAATAATATGAAGAGAAGCCATTACACTGCGGATATTTTAATGAGATCCTTAAGTTTGAAAGCGTCTTATCGGACATGACCATTCATGAGAGCCATGTATTCTAATGGATCGCACTGGAAATAAGCATTCATATCAACTCAGTGCGAGTTATATTTTCAATTTGAAGTGCTTTTAAATCCGATAAAATGGTTGAAACTGAAAAATAAAACTTTAGAACTTGCTTTTGACCGCCAATAAATGTCTACTTAAAACGACAATAAAGTGTTTGGACCTTTTTAAAAATATTTCTTTATCCTGGCTATCTCGCGCTGGCGCTAGCTAGCGCTTTTTCACCATATTCACACGTCTATCTCGCGCGGTTCAACTGCCTTCGCTCCTCGACCACGTGGGTATTCTTCTTTTTGACGCAAAATCGCGCACAGTTGCTTTTTTGCATATGTTTTTAACGGTTGCTGTTAAGTATGACTTCGCGCTGTTTACATGGGTTCTCAAAAATGTGCACATAATTTTTCCAATGTCACTAGAAATTAAATTTTGTAAGACATTTAATTGACTTAGTCGTTATTCTAATGTAACATTCAACATTTTTCGGTTATATTTCGTTATACACTAAATTTATACAAGTCTTCAAACTAAAACTATTATTCTAAAAACGTCGTTCTGAAAATTTCCCCAACAGAACTAAATTTCTTATTTTACCATATATTAAACAAATTCAACTAATTCTTTACTATACTTTTCTTTGTTCTTTTTTAATCGAATCAGGGAAATCGTTTGCAAAATATGTTCATATAATTGGTTTATATATCTTGATTTTTAGTTTGTCTTAATCATTCAGGTAGAAGAGAAATATTGAACTCCACTGTAGTAAAGTCTTTCATCCAAATTGTCTCCTGTTTCTGTCATCTCTTATTCTTTTCATTGGTTTTCATGTATTTATTTGCTTCTCCACCAAGGCCGTTTTTAATATGCGGTAAAAACCAGCTCCCCCAAAATTAGGCAAAAGGGGGGCATTCTGGTTACCAAAAATAACAATTGTCCCAGTATAGAGGGTTTCCCCTCCATTAACTGGTACAAATTATCTTAAGTACAGCATCTGCAGAACATATACTACATTTTGATCCCGGCCCGAAGGCCAAGAACAGAAAAAAGGCAAGCCTCTTTTCTATTTATTTTCATTGGTTTTATTCCGTTTTGGAATTTCTTTGTCTTTCTATCTACGGCGGTGTTTGCAGGCGTGATTCATATTCTAGGGAAAACTTTGTTTTTACAATTTGCTTCTATGACTGTATATTAAATTTTATCATTTCAGGCATATATATATATATATATAACAAGTGCCCGTCGTTGACCGGGTTCAAAAACAGCCTACAGAAAATGGACTCTGATTTATGAAAGTATGATAGGTTATGAAAAGGAGGGTTGTAAAGAGATAGCTTCGAATTTGGGGGTATCAAAACCAAAGCGAAATATGATGAAAGTAAAAATAAAATAGATAAAACCCATAATTCATTATACCGTATCTGTTCATACTGAAACACTTACCACAATAGTCTGTGGATCTATATTAAAAAACCTTGTTAAACTTTGTGACATATTTCCATTCTATGGAGGTCAGGCGCGAACGAACACCCCATAATTTATTATACCATATTTCTTCAAACTGAAACATAATTATCAAAGTATACTTACGCAGATAGATATGAAAAGTCTTTGTTAAAGTGTGTGCCTATTTCCATTATATTGAGCCAGGCGGAACGCAGACCCCACAATTTTATTATACCACCTCTATTAAAGTTAAAACATACTTATCAAAGTATTATGTGCATCTATATCAAAAACACTTGTAAACGTTTTTTCTTGATTTTTAAATTGTTTATTTCCATACTTTGTGGTTCAGGCGCGTACGCAGACCCCACAATTTTAATGAATCATCATTATGTCAGATCAAACATACCCATTCCTGTGTCTCGATACATCTATCATTATGTGATCAGTTTTCTATAAGTCAACCATATAGGAGCCTATCCATTACCAGACACACAAACAGAGGTTCAGCTTTATATATAAGTAGTAGCGTTCGTGTGTACAAAATTCTCCTTCAGCCTACAGCACTGAATCGATCATGATAAAACCTGATATAATGGTCTCCGACCTAGGGATGGTGCACACTATTTTTCAAGGTCAAATGTTAAGGTCGTGACTCTGCTGTACGGGTATCTGCGAAGCAGGTACCTGAGCATACAGCATAGTTCTGCACGAGGTCCGGGTACATTTGCTATTTTTTTGTAATTTTACAACCATTTGGTCCAACTAATAATTTCAGGAGGAAAGGTATTCGAAAATGATTTTAAAGCCTTCAAGTGTTTAATTAGTGACTTTTTTTTTTAATAAAATTTAAGTTTCGAGACAAAAATCAGTTGTTTACCTAAACAAACGAATAGCAGTAAAACAATGAACCTTTTATATCACGGCATATACAGTGAAGAAGGTATGTTTGGTATAATGAAGATCGGGCACAATAGGAAAGACTGGCAGTCCATCCATGCCAAATTATCTGGATTAAAGACAATGCATAATACATTTAGCAGACATTTCAGTATCCAATGAACATTACTTAGAGGGAATGTTTGTTTCGTAAGACGAAATTTAGTAGGTGTTTATTTCGGCTAGCGCCATGTGTGTTCATGTGTGTAAATAGACATGAAAATTTGAATGCGTTCGTGTATTGGTGACATTGTTCTTTTAGTAAGAAAGTACACACATGTATGTGAATGTGTTCACTTAACAGCGTGTGTTTATTCTGGCACTCTTTGGTAATCTGCGAAAGTATCTCGTTGATTTGTCGAGGCCAGTCAACAATGGGCCAGATTAAATTTAACAGGACATCTCCGCATGGGTATGAATTTTTAAAAGTTAATATTTGAACATTTAATAACCCAAAATTGATACGCAATAAATAAAAAAAAAAAACGTTGAACTAGAATAACGAAATTGTTTTTTTTGGGGGGGGGCGGAGAAATTTTGTTTGCAAATTCTTTATAAACGAAATTAACAATATGATTGAATATATATATTTTTTAATTGAAGCTCCATTCTCTGCCAATTGTATTTTTGTACAAAACGGGCCATAATACTTTTTTTCCATGGAAAAAAAAGTATTAAACATGAACGAAACTGAATGTAAAAAAGAAAATAATCAAATGTTCTAACATAAAATGGCGAACCTTCCTAGGACAAGTTTTAGATAAATTAAATTTATTAAACAGGAAACGTTAGAAATGTTAATATATAAGAAAGGATATTAGGATACAACCATTCATTCTAAGCGTTTAAAATTTTTCTATCATTTTCCTGTAATTTTTAGTAATGAAACACTGATATTTTCCAAATAATTTGCTAGGAATAACGAAATACCCCTAATCTTTACTGGCTTTTGTTCTTGATAAAACTTTCGCCATTATATAAAAACTGTATAAAATTCAATTTGTAAACATTTAGAGTTTACGATTTTACCTAAACACGAAATTACTCAAACTTCAAATATTAATCGGGATTTTCTGAGAAATTATTTACGTTTTTTTTTCTTTAGTAAAATCCACATTGAAAATAAAATCAAACGAGATTTTAAACAATGCATTTTATTTGGATATTTTGAAAGCTCATACATCCATTTTAAGCGATGAACTTGCTAAAATTGGATGAACATTCTAATTCAAACTTTAAGACAAAACATTTTGATTTTATTTTAAACACGTATCGAAAATATTACCCAAAATATTTTCTCTTGTCACCCTAGAGCGAAGCTACTTTGAGCATCTCATTCAATGTTAAACTAGAAAACAATGTGCATGTTTCTAATAAAGGGATGTAGTATTTTTAAACCATTTTTTAATCTAAATTTCATAAATAACCTTTGTAAAAGATTGTCACGGTTATTGCGAAAATAATTGAACTTCGACATTTTTCACATGCTTGATAACGATTTAAGAACAGCTTAAATATGGCGGAGTATAAGCCCAAACAGACGGTCGTATTTGTCTAGGGAATTGCCATGTACCTGCACGTACACGATTAATTAAATTCACCGACTATTATAAACTTTGGAACGAAGTTGCCAGGCTTAAGTTTGAGTAATATTTAGTGTTATGCTTCGGGTTGATGCCTTTGAAAGAAATTCAAATATCTCCGATTAGTGTAGAATTTTAATAGTAGCTACTAGAAATCTTTTTTATGGAAATCGCTAAGGACAAGATATGTACTCACTTAGTGCACAGAGCTAACTAGAACAAAATATTTCTATCGCAAAGAGGGAAGACGTCTATTAAGCTTAGACTAGAAAAGGCAAATGCTATAGGAAAACGGTCAGCAAGAAGAGTTCCACAAAGTTGAACAGAAGCTACTTGAATAGGAAATTATATATGAATGAGCTACCAAACGGTAAATTAGTACAGCCCACTAATAATCATCAGTAAATATTTCCAGAAATGTTTTGAAGTATTTTAAAGGATTTCTAGGAGGTATATGTGCATAACCTATAATTTGAAAAATAAAATATTTCAGATTTGCATGAAACTTTATCCGTAGTTATTAGATAGCAATTACGTTAGATCCCTTCGTCAGATTGTGATCCTTAATTAGCGTCACCCCCTCAACCCTCAAGTTTCTATATCTCTTATGTTCCTCGAAACAATTCTTAGACTACACCGAAACTGAAGACGGGCATCAAAACACAAATCCAGAAAAAGAGCCTTTCAAAATTGATAATTTTGCACGTCATATCCATATGTACTACTGTATTAAAGCAGCACTTGCTTTAGGCGGGTTGAACCGGCTTCCTTTTAAGAAGGAAGTTTCATGGGAGTATGAAATCTATAAGTGTTATCCAGTCGCATGTATATCCCAGTTAGGGTAGATGACGACGTTAGGTTTTTGCAGCTTTTGCAGGAAAGTGTCGACGTTTTCCTACATACAGCACCTGCTATTCCTAAACAGTACTAACCATACAACGTTGCTTAACTTCGGTGATCCAAGAAGAGGTGTGTCCCCGTGTTTGTCGTATATATCATGTTTATCATTGGATGGCGATAAAAGAAAAACATGATAAATATGGCATGTAAATACTGACGTTTATTTTTACCCAAATTAGTTCGATTGCAGAAAATATTAATTATTAGCGACTAGCTTGGGTGCCCGGTATTGCCCAGGTGTTTGGAGGTGTGTTTGGAAAAAGAAGTGGTAGTAGGCAGGCAGGCAGGCTCGAATCTGTACCGCAGAGGCGAAAAAGAACGTGATAAGAACGTGACGTCTTTGCTGTTGCGTCCATCGCCAAACCGAAAGTGACGTAGTTCAAATTAAGGCTAGACAATCGAAAAGAGATGACTTCCAAAATATCGGCGGAAAAAAGGACCCCTCCCTGTAGAAAAGTGTTCTGTTGAGAGTGAAGGAACTAATATTTTTAGCCAATTTATCAATATTTATTGACGAAAAGTCGAGCTTCAACACGATACCAATCCCGTGAAAATCCGGCGCCTTCGTCGAAAGTTTTTGCGAGACATGCATGCATTACATATATGCGTGCATGCGTTACATATATGCATGCGTTACATATATGCATGCGTTACATATATGCATGCGTGCGTGCATGCATGCGTTACATATATTCATATGTGCGTTACATATATATATATGTGTGTGTGTGTGTGTGCATGCGTTACATATATACATGCATTTAAACAGACAGGTGAGATTTATATTATAGACTACCGAAGGCGCTCGACTTTAACGGGTCGTAAAATACACTTAAATATATTTTAATCCATGCAGATTTCGTATTTATTATTACAGAGCCAATTTTCTATTGGATATATATATATATATATATATATATATATATATATATATATATATATATATAGTAATTGTCTGTATTTTTGAGATGAGGTGTTTTCATTGATTGAGATTGTCGGACTGACTTCCTCATCTTGGTTGTTATTGTCACAACGTTTCGACCGTTTTGCCCTCCGGCCTTCGTTAGGTGAACCGTCTGTTAGGAGTCTCGATCCCAACCCTTTATTATTATTACGGGGGTACCGTGTTCGGACTCCAGCTAGGCGTTGGGACATATTTGCTGATTCTCTGTTTTCAATGTTACTTTTTCACTGCCTTCGTTCAGGATTGAACTCAGCACCTTTGAGTAACTGTAGACGTTATATCAAAGTTTACGCATAAATCTATACTTTCGTATATTAAATTTATGTGAATAAATGAAGTAGTTTATATATATATATATATATATATATATATATATATATATAATGATTTCAGAAGTTAAAATAAATGACTTTGGTGCCATCAGCTCTAAACAAAAGCAACACATTTAGCGCTCACCCCCGTTTGAGTTAATCCGATCGATAGATAAGAATAACTTAAAATTAAAGCACGTCTCGATTTAATTGCAAATGCGTAAAACTAATAGAAACATGGCAAATTGAAATGAACTTTGCTTTTCAGCTTGCGACTTATTTCTCTACGTTTTATTCCTCATTGCAAACGAAGAGTTTACTGACTATAAACCATCTTTTAAGGTATGATTATTTCTTGTTGCTTTCAGTGATGTGTAACCAGTAATTTGAGAGTTTATCGGTTAAATATTTAGGCACACACGCATATATACATCTATTGTTTTATTTATATAGATTCTATGCGTAGCATTTTTAGGATGATATCGATATGTACATTTTTAGTTTATAAATTAAAATCTAATTTAATTTAACGCTTTATCAAAGGAATATATACCGATATTTTGATATCGAGTTATTCAGCGTCAGAAGAGTGCTTATTTACTTAACAACATTTTATCGTACGGTACCGGATTCTAAAAACGAGGCGAGCGTGTGTAATTATCACCGAGTGGCATCCACAGCTGAGTTCTATTAAAGTGGATCATGTGGTGTACAGGATATGGTCGACGCCCTCCTCTCATCAGTTAAGTGCTGACTGTGTACACGCACTTAAAGCGAGAGAGGCAAAAACAAATAACTGCGTTCGACGTTTTGCTTCGATTTGCTTCAAAAAACGGGGAAATTCAAGAGTAAAAATGCGCAGTTTATTTTTATACATGTTGTCATGGAAAGTATCATATCTGCTAAGACATGAGTGTTATTAGTTTTCCAAATGCCATATACAACCGGATAAGGAAAAAAAAGGTGAACAATTGTTTGTTCAACATCTCTTTTCTAGTATACATCTGTTAATTTGTTTAAAATATGTAGTTTTCAAAAACTATGAACATCTGAAAAGAAAACACCAGTTTAATCCATCTCCATCTCTAAAGTCACGTAAATACTTTCATTTTAGTACATTCATATAATCTATATAATATTCTGCCAACTAATTAGCCTTAAACATCTTAAAAGTAGCTTCTCTCTCAGAGATCAAAAAATGTTTACAGGGAATAATTTACGTTACATCTGCCAAGGGAGATAATAAAATTTCAGCGAATTATTTCTCAACCAGATTTATAATCTGGAGATATAGCTCAGGGGTAGAGCATTCTACTACAGATCGAATGATTCCCTTGTTTAAGCCCAAGTGTCTTAGGACTTTATTTCAATTTTTTTCTTGTTAATGAGTTAAAGTTACGATAAGAGGTACTATTTAAAATCGCCGCAAATCATTTTTCGTTTTAATATTTTAAAACTAAAGATTAATTAGAAGTGAACTTTCCAGGGCATTCATTGTCAAGCCCAAATATCAGCTGGCGTGATATTGTAAACAAACACTGGCGGAATTTGAACATTATCGTTATTACTTTTATTTTTATTTATTTTTTTTTTTTGTATTTTATTGATTTATTTGCGATTTAGTCCACCGAACAAATTATTTCATGTCGGATCACGTTTAAACGTATTATATGACCGGGCAACGCTGGGCTACCAGCTAATATACTTATAAATTTGAAATTTTTCTCGCTCTGATATTGACATAAAGACCTTACTTCTTATATAGATTTGTTTTTGTTTTTTTTTAATGTGGAGAAAACGGCTCTGGAAGTAGGCAAAAATATAAATTACTTTAGTATAGAAAGGTCTCACCTGTATTGACCACGGACGAATTAACTTACGTGTAGCATCAGAATAGATATTACACTCATCTTATATATAAATCATTGCATGTATTAAAGAGTTCAAATGTGCCCCGTATTATAATGCCATCAGGGGACGAATATTTCCATATAATATAAATATCAAAACAAAATTAAATACTTTCCATTTTAGCACATTCCTATAATCTATATAATATTCTGCTTGTTGTTTTATTAGTTAGTTTGTACGTTACGATTTCAATAATTAGATATTCGTTTAGCCTTTTTTATGCACTTTGGTTTTGAAAAATTGTATTGTTTTGTTTTTCGTTCGAAAATTATTTTTTTACATGAACACTTTTATGGAAACACTTGTTGATCAGATATATTTTTCAATCCGTAGAATTTCTACAGGTTCTCCTGCTATATTAATTTTATATTTTATTTTGAACTCATAAAATTTTAAAGTGGTTTGATATATTTAATTTGTGTACTTAACCTTTTAATAATATTAATTATAATGCTCTTCGCACATTGAAAAAAAGATCATTGTATTTTGTGGGCAATTTGTATGCGTGTCTCTTAAACGTAACTCCTGCACATAATGCCATTCACATTTCAACTATGGAATTATAAAACAAGCTATTTATTGTGCATTTTTAGCATTCATTTATTATTTTAATATTTGTTGCTTCACTAAAAACTGCTTTTACTAAACCGTGTTCTATCGAATTTGATAGAATTTTGACGTCAATTCTTGAAGGTCTCCTTTTAGTAATTGTCGACATTGTTTATATGAATAATCACGTATTAGATGAATTATCTTGTCCGATTTGCACGAACACGACACATTAAACGGGCGATATCGCTTTGCTTCTAGGAATTGTTATCAAAACAATGATTTATTATCACATGATAACGGACAGTAGTCGTTGTACTCAAACGGTAAATATGATGTTCATTTTAGTAAGCGTGCGTGTGTGGGTTTCTGTTTTTTTTTTTGTTTGCTTGTTTTATTTTTTGCATTCAACTTCCTATCGCCAGATATGAGACTCGTTCTCTTCCATACACACAAACACGTTTTATTTCGAATTTCAAGGCAGCTGTTGACTAGATATCTATTATTGTAATACTTCAATCTAAGATCGAATAGCATCAGTATATAAGGTACCGAATTACAATGAAATATTCGTTGCTAAAACACAACTAAAAACAATGCCAGACAAGGCTGGTGCTTCTGCATATTTCCCTCTATATGTGTTGCACATCAAGTATACAATACAATGATTAATCTATAGATTAGAGGGGAGATACGAATGCATACCTTTTCTGCCTGTTGGTGAAAATTATGCAGTAAACTCAATATGTTTTTCGTGTGCTGGTGTATATAATCTGGTTAGTTATTTTTTATCCGTGTTAGAAGCGTTGACTGAAATTTAAAAAATAAAATACGTTTTGAATACGGATCAAGCCACAATTCCAACGTGAAATTATTAAAATAAACTAAGGTTTATTTTTTAAGAAATATATTTCTGAGTAAAACTCCCTTAATCTTTTATATTTTTTCGTCACCATCATATCAAACTGAAGAAAGTTGAAAAAGTTCACGTGATGTTTACTGCAGTGTTTTTATACTGTCGGTTAGGTTGCGCCTGCCCGCGCAATTTGAAAATCTGGGTAGTTTTTTGGGTTTTTTTTCTTAACACGAATAAAAAAAACTCTCCAGATGTTCAAATTGCGCGGACAGGCGCAACTTATCCGGCATTATAAAAACAACGTAGTTAACATCACGTGGACTCTTCAACTTGATATCATGGTGGAAAAAAAAAAGATTGACAAGGTAGTTTTACTCAGAAATATATTTCTTTAATATAAAAATATTTACTTTAATAATTTCGCGTTGCAATTTTGGCTTCAAACCTGTGTGCATATATATATATATATATATATATATATATGCGGTACAATCACGTTGACACACCGGTTCTTGTCAGATAACTGAAGTTATGCAGCGTTAAACCTGACTAGCACCAAATGGGTAACGAATTAGGAATTCTAGGCGATGTATACACTCTCCGCTTATCTCCGCATTGCTTTCAGTAGCCGTGAAGCTTGACTTCCCACTGGTCTTTAACAACGCCATTTAGGAGAGATGTGGTTGAGGATTGCGCAACTCTTACCACAAAAATTCCATGTGCAAGCACCCTTACAATGGGTAACAATAGACTGTCAACAATAAAGGAAGCTACCGTATATGTTTGTAGCATAGAATGCAATATGAAATATATCTTAGTCCTTTAAGTGTTATAGTTTATGTACTTTGCTATTAATTGAAAAAAAAAACTAATTTCTGTTAACATTTTATTTATTTCTCTCAACTCTTTTCACTATATTTTACCATTTCTTTATTTTGAATCTCTCTGTAGAGAAAAGTTCCGAAAAAATATCCTTACAAGAGAAAACGTGAAAGTTATAAGTTATGCCAGAAGAATGCCTTCATACTGGTCACTTCATGAATGTTTAAATGTAATCAAATTGTACTTGTGACCAAACGTGTCACAGGTGTCTCTACTTCATTAATCTGACATTTGACTTGTCTGAATATACAGGATTCACACTTTTTTAAGATAGGAATCAAACGTGACGCAAAATAAAAATGGTAAAATTAGTAGTGTAGACTAAACTAGTTTGGATAGAATAAGCACATTTCCGGTTGTTCATGGGGATTTGGAGAAAAAGTAAATGTGGCAGAAGGTGGAATCAGGAAGAAAATGCAGTGAAATAACCCGACGGTCTACGAACATTTTTATCAAGGAAAAGCAGTTTTGAGAATCTTTTAAATAAACGGATATTTCCGTTCGTTCGTTTGAAAATTTTAAAACATTTAACATAACCTCATCAAGTCTTTTTCTGAATTAAACCAACTTTAAATTTCGTGGTAAGAATCATGCTAAATTAAAATGAGGCTTTTCTAATAAAGTAATATTTTGTAACAAATTGCATAGACATCAGTTTTAATAAAATTTAAACGTAGTCTCATAATAGGATATTTGTGTCAGGTGACGGTGTTGACTATTCGCTTAGTGTCGGCATTTGACTAAAATATCGAACGTCATTTCAAGTCGTGATCATATTTCAAAGTGATTCCTGATAATTAACATGTTAATTTAATATTACAAAGAAAGCCCAGTGTAAAAATGTCTAAAGTATAGTTTTCCTATGGTTTATAGTGAAGAGCGTATAAACTAAGAGGCAAAAAAGTCGATGCGTGAGGAGGTTGAAAGTGGTGGATAAAATACTATGACTAGCAGGACCCGTGAGAATTCCATGGAAATAGGACTATATTGAATTGACAGATGTTTGTTAGACCTGATTTTTTCTTTATAGTTTTTTAAACAGAAAAACTAATAGTAGGAAGAAAATGAGCTTATTACTATTTCTATGAAAATAAGTTCATTGAATTGAAAAAAAATAGTACTGGCCTCAATGAGATAAATCAATAAGTACTGATAAATATTCAGTAAGTAATAATGTGCTAGATAGTTCAATACAAATAAAATGATATTGTAAGAGACGATTATTAATTTACTCCTTTCGTCCTGCACCTGTTGGCAGAAAATGTGTTTCTTTTTCTTTGCCCGTTATTTTCGAATGTTCCCTTTTTTACGCAATGTTTAGCTGACTTTCTCTAGCTGCTCGTTGAAAGTACGAGTCTCTTTCTAACACCGTTGATTTTATATTATTACTAGTATGCCGCCCGGCGTTGCTCGGTCGTAAAATACGCAGAAATCTATATTTAATTTATGCAGATTTGATATTTATTATAGCGCCAATACTCTATTAATTATTGTATAGAACCCAATAAATAATTATTTCGAAAGTAAAGAAATTAAGACTTTAATACCATCAGTTAGAATCGAAACCAAAATATTTAGCCCTACAGCCTTAGTCGTTACCATTTGAGCTATCGTCAAATTGATAAGAATCGGTTTAAAATCAACCGACTTTATCGTATAAATGTATATTCTCGCATGCGTAGAAGAGTACTTTACATTTAAATGTAATGTGAACAAACATCTCGCTTCCGACTTTCCTGATTATTATACCCTATAAAATATATTTGACTCTTAATTCTCAGTAACCCCATTAATCCCTGTGATAATTTGCATTGTTGGGGGGGGAATACGAGTAATCATATATATATACTCATTTTTATACTAGGGTTGTTGTCAGATTGTTGTAATTAAGCAACTTTGATCAACCAGTACCATATCCGTTACAATTTCAAAATACCAGGTGCTGTATGTAGATGAACGTTGACACCTCCTTGCAAAAACTTAACGTCATCTTCCTTGATCGGGACCCCTTGTAAATATATTAAGAAACTGTCTCCTTCAGAAGAAGCCGATTAAACCCGACTAGAGTGACTGTCACTGCTACACACACACACATATATATATATATATATATATGCTTGTGTGCATCGTAAACAAAGCGGAAAAAATAAAATTTCGAAATGCAATAAAGTCTTTCCTATTGCCTACATAGAAGAGCCGGACGAATTTAAAATGTACGTTTAAAAAATGGCGGATTTTAATTTCAAGGTTGAGAAATTTAATCTTTCTCTATCAATGTTTAATAATAAAACACGAAAACAAAAAAGATCTACACTGAGAATGTTCAGTCTGTCGCAAAATGTAAAGTTACTTGGGTAAATCGAGTTTATCATAAACGAACTTTGTTCTTTTTTCTTTATCTGTTTTTGTCTAAGTTTTATTTTTAAGGGAGTTGAGGTTGAGTGATTTTTATTTTACTTTTTTATTTTATTTATTTTTATTTATTTTTTTTTTTAGCGGTTATATTTTTGAAGCATGAATATCGATTTTAAAAGATATTGATTTGACCTAGACATCCGCTTGGAATTATTTTGACTGTTTTGTTTGATAATTAGAGATGAACAAATATGCGCTCCTTCCGCACTCGAATATTTAATAGGTTTATGAATGCGTGCAGATTGTTCTTTTTTTTTTATCATCGTAATGACTTTTTCAAAATATGCACACATAGGTGGTGTTTATCTTTCACACACATACATACATATCTATATCTATATATATATATATATATATATATATATGAGTGTGTGAGGACACTTCTCAACCTCTATACTCAACGAATTTTTGATCTACAGGCTTGAAATTTATGGGATATTCAGGCATGTGGAAAAGTTTTTAATTCGTTTTCATCCGGAAAAAAGTGCTGTTAAGAGGTCAAAATCTAAAAAAAAATTGCTACGTGTGAGTCATCAAATTTTTATCTGTGTGCTGTTTCGCGCATGCGTGAACAGTTCACATTAGATTATCTATGTTAAGAATAAGTAGTTTGAAAATATATTTTAAAGTCCTTCCACGCTGGTTTGATGGTTATCGTATTTGTCTCGCTGCCTTTAGTTTTTTTGTTTCGATCTCAACTCGAGTATTGTTTTTTTTTTTGTTTTTTTGTTTTTTTACAAAAAGTAAACCGTTTAGAAAAAAAAAAACAATATTCGCATGCACATGTCTCAGTTTCTATATTTATGCGTATTTTACGACCGGGAAACGCCGAGCAATCTACTAGTATATATATATATAATGCATATGAGAGAGACGTAGCAGTAATATTAACCTTAGGCGAGTTTGACCAGGTTCTTCTTTGAGGCAGTTTTTGGGGAATATTAAATTCACAAGCGGCCCTAATCTAATGCATATTTCGATCAAACAAGTTGACATTATGATTTTGCAGTTTTTGCAAGGAGATGTCGGTGTTTATCTACATACAATACTTATTTCAAATAGTGACCCACCTGATACTGGTCTGGATCAGTATTGCTTAACTTCGGTGATCTGACGTGAATATGTCAACTCGAATATATATATATTATATATAATTACTCGTATCTGCAACAAATAAATACAAATTTGAACAGAGACGAAAGAGGTTACCGTTAATTTTGGGTCTGATTGTTTCTCTTCATAAAAATAAAACAATTTTAATCTGGGATTTTGTAAATGAGAATTGGTAATTTCTCTCTAGACACACATACACACACATACACACACATATATCTTTCTCTCTCTATCTCTCTCTCTCTCTATATATATATATATATATATATGGAATTATAACTAAGGCAGTCAACGAGTCTATGAGATGCTCACAACTTCCGCCCGTGCGAACACCGATTGTCATTTTATCCGCCTGAATTCGGCGTTTAATAGTTCTTAACTCTCTTGCTTTCCGCGGCAATTGTTTGATGGCCCTGGGGTAGATGCTCGGCAGATGGAGCAAATACGGTTTCGTGGCAGGGTTCGGATCTCATGACCGACAGGAATTGTTATCTACAATGATGATTGCGTAAGCATGAAACACTAGCTTTAGTAGGCATAAATGAATTATATATATATATATAACGTATATTAATGGTAGGTCGAAACAATTTAAATATTTTTCTCAAGTAACGAGAATTATGTCCCCTTGCATTTGATATGATTTATATAATACTAAAATAATTTTACAGCGATAATATTACACTGTTGTCTTGTAGTAAATACAGTGTGTTATTAAATCTTATATTTGAAATAGATGTGTATACTAGTTGTCTTTGACCGGAGTTTCCCAGGAAAGTATATTAACGATAGGAATATATATATATTTACAAAAGCTACATTAAATCCCCCTGGAAAGTGGTAAAACACATGATCGCCTAAAAAGTAGTTTCCATTTGATTTTGGGGTTACTATTATTAAACAAACCTTTATTTTGTTTTCGCCTTAAGAATAGTATATTTAATTAGCTAAATTTAAATAAGTTATTTAATTTAGAGGAAAGTAGAAAAAACACGTTGATATTTAAAGTAATTTTTCTTTTAAATATATAGATTAGCATCCTACCCTAATGTTCTGCTGTTTTCTATTTGAAGAACCTGGAAAACGAAAAAAAGGGAAACAAAGCATTATTTCAAACATTTTACATACAAAATGATAAACAAAATGTTTAATCTTATGCTATAAAATAAAGGGAATACTTTAATTTAGCTTTAACAATATTCGATTATTGCATTTTTAGTGATTAAATAGGAATTAACCACATGCATCATTAAGATTTGATTGAATGTGTGTCCATCCATCCATTCATAGCCTTTTGAGCCCCTACACGGGGCATAGGCCATCTACAACGTTTGTAGATGATTTCGTACCGAGGAGTTCTTTTTACGGGATGAGGGTGCTGGCCCCACGCCCAATTGAATGTGTGTAATAACGGATTAAATTCCACGAGGCAGTCTAGAAATATCGTTTTGTTTGCGAAATAAGACAAAACAAAACACACATTGCCATATTCAGTATTGCTTCAGGAAAGTTGAAACATGTATGCACTGTTCGGCAGTATCTCGTTTTATATACAGCTGCATCTTGTTGCTACATCATCATTATTCTTTAAGATTGAAGTACAATAGAACCTCGGGATACGGCATTAAAAAATTATTAACAAAATACAGTACAGTATATAATACACACATATATAATCAAATAACATAAATGTCAGGCAAATACCGAAACAAGGGGGCCGGGAAAAACACCGTAACCTGAAAAACTGTGTCCAGAGCCACTGTATCCAGGAGTTCTAGTGTGTGTGTGTATATATATATATATATATATATATATATATAATTTTTAGTGACCCAGTACTTAAGGCAAAAAACTATTCGAGGATAAGGATTAATGCGATCGATCGTTCAATTTTCAATGGCACAATGAAGAATGAGACTTAAAAATGATTAAATGAACAAGTTGAATTCTTTTCATACTAATTTCAACATTTACCAAGGCCAAAAAGCCATTAAATGGTGGGGTTAATGAGATTGTCAGTAGGATAATAAATAAAAAAACACATTAAACATTGTCTGGATCAGCAAAAATTTACTACTTAATCTTGAAGTGTTTAAAATTCGACTTGAAGGAGATGCTATAAGCAGCAGGAAAGCAATCCATATATATAGTACTAAAAGTACTAAAAGAAAAACTTGAAAATGAAAGTTCCGCCTGATTTTACGTGCAAGAAAAAAGGAATGAAGTTTTTTTTTTTCTGTTTGTTCTTTTTCGGTGGCGGTACTTATACGAGTTCTTCCAGTGAATGTTTTACATGGTAAACTAAAAATTACAGGTCATTAGAGCATCTGCCATAAAATAGTAACAACCTAGCGAAACCTTTTCTATGAACGGTTTATAATGGATGGTAACATTTAATGCTACGAAGACTAAGCTTTTTTTCCTTGAACAATTACAATACGCCTTCCCAATCACTGGTTACCATAACTATTAATACACAACCTGACAGGCAACGAGTTGAACAAATACATTGAAGACCTTGCCAAGGTTGCTGCAAAAAAAAAACTCTCTACCGTGCTAGAAAATAACTCGCAACTGACTATACCCTCGATTTCTACCCATCATTATCTCACCATTCCCCTCATACATAGAATTATGCTGCCATTTTTATGCTGCTGCATCTATACTAGTCTCTCCGCCTTAGTGTCCACAAAATGAGTCTCCAATCTCACAATTCTCGCATTATCAACCAAGCTCTAATTACTGTCACATCGCCGCAATATTCCATCTGTGCCAGATTTAGAAGTGTTTAAATAGAATGCTCTTACGAACGTGTAGCACTTGTGACCCCTTGATGTAAATACCTTCGAATAACCCAAGCAGCAAAATCAACACTTGCTACTCATCTCCCTTCATAATGCCCCTACAACTTATGTCCCTGATAGTAGCCCTCTACTTCAAAGTGGCACTGTGCCTTTTTTGACGCGAAATTGATTAACATCTTTTAAATCTCTTGATTGTAGAGTCCAGACGTAACATAAAGTATTCAGCTACAGACAATATTTGAATTACACTACAAACTCGCTTAATGGGTTTAATTTCCGCTGCGGCCACATGTTACGTTTTAGAGGTCCTTAAATGTCAGCAGAGATTTCTACTCTAATTATTTTTTCTGTTAGATTCAAGAATTTCCTCCCGGTTTCCTGCTTCTTTAACTGTACTGACATGCAGAAATTTAAATGTAATGTTAAGACATCGCGATGCACAACTCCCTACATAGTGTTTTTATATACATAGTCCCAAATAGTAACCCCCTTTACGTCCAAGTGACAATGTGTCTTGTTTGAGATAAGCGTAAAAAAGAATTTGTTAGATTAGATTAAAAAAAAAATGCTGCCATAAATACGTGTCTGATTTTCCAATGAAACCAGGGCCCCATTTACCACTGATTAGTTTCGACCAGTATTCCATCCTAAATGATATCGATCACATCATTGTAAGGTTATAGAAACCGAGCATCACCTTTTCGGCTCATGGCAACATTCTTAAAAAAAATAATTTCCTAATCGAATCTGAAATTCTTGAAATATCGCATAACTGCCAATTCCATTTACCGTCTATTTTCTGCAATGTCAAAGTTAATTTTTCGTTGGAATTGCAGATCATGAAACGTGCGCTATTTCCCAACAGAGACTGTTTAGATTTAACAAATCTTGCAGTTATTAAACGTTTGGATTCTGGATTGCTTAATAGTTTAAACATTGGAATATTTTTTATTGAGTTGGCATTTAGCAATTTCTAACTCTACATAAAATGTTCGTTTAATATAGTCCATCGTTTTGTCCACAGCCAGCATCGACTATTAAAAACTCCTCGTCTGTGTTCCCTTTACGTTAGGCTGAACAAAACCGGTACAAATACTACGCGTTTATCTTATCCCATTGCTTCGCAAGATATATATTAGTGTATGTGAATTGCACGTATACCTTTTTTATGTTTTATAGAAAAAAACTAACCTTAAACACGCATTCCTATAGGAAATGAAGTTTTATAAGTTCAAGCTTATTTTTGAATAAAACTATTAACAGGTTGCATATTATTGACGTCCTCTACGTTATAAAGAAAAATGTTGTAAAATTTGGACTACAGTATGTTGTCATACGATGATCTCGCATTTTTAGGCAGTCTCTTACATTATCATTGCAAAAAAGTCTTACTCGGTTTGACAGAGGACAGACAAGGCAATGTTGCATCGGATGCTTCTCATCTCTTGCAGATGATTGGGTCGGTTTTATACTGAATCTGGTCATAGAAAAATTTGATCGCTTTATTCTCGGTCTCGGGCGGTTGAGTATTTCGCACTCAGGATTCTTTTAAACTGGCTCGTATCTGAAGGGGCAATACCAATGGGAGATGAAAGTTATCCATCTTGGATTAGGGCAGCCATTGTTCAAGGAGAAGTGTTGTTGAATGCTAACTTTTTAATGCATTTCTCGCTCCAAAGCAAATCAAGTACATTACGCAGAAAGAATAGTACAGGCGTAAACCAGTACTTCGTACGGTCTTGCACATCACTTGGAGTGTATCACTTTCTGTAGGATGTTGGGTCAATAGTTTATTTTCAATTTTTTTTTTCTTGTGTACGTTTCTTAAATGAGAACACGATCAAGAGTTATGTCGAGGCAGACATAGTGGGATTCTCAAATTGTATTCAAGACCACGTGATGTTAATCGATCGGTTTTTCTACGATTTCCATGATAAAACTAGCAAAATTCATATTTTTTGTCTTGTTTTCATGCAGATAGTTAATAGCTTATCTAGAAGATGAGTTGAGGTTTGTACTGAATTAAAAGTGCTTTCTCGGATGTTGTGCAAAGGTCGCCACAAAGTTGTCCTTGATCAGTCATTGGCGTAGATGTTGTACAGTAATTGAGCCAGCACGTTACCTTGAAGTAAGCTAATTTGTTGCTTAGGATAATATAAAAGCACATGTCTTTTAGATGGCTTTGTAGTGTCTTTTGTCACCATGATCATGATGGAGGCGATGGTTTATAGTATAATCTGCGGAGGAAGTATTAGCAATGTGCTGAATGGGATTAGGAGAAAAATTCACTGACTAATGTTTTAGTAGTGTTACACCATTTTATTTAGAAATCTTTATGATATTCTATCTTTACAATTCATAGAGTTTGAAATAATTTCGAAAATTGAAAATAATTGTCTATGCACAAATGAATACTCCAATGCCATCATTATCCTGTTGAAACGTAGTCTGACTTCGCCATAATAACTACTCGCGTCCCGAAAGCCGTGATCTGAGTGTGACGTCACATAATAGAATCCATATATGGGCAAAAAGATATGAAAGGGCGAAGAAGCAAAAAGAGAAAATGCGTGGCGATTGGAAAGTCACGGTCAATAATAAGTTCTCTCTATCTTTTTAAACGGCAGCTAGCCGACTACGAGTTCTAGAGATTTACGACTCGAGTTTTTCTGGTTCCGTGCATGGAGATCTGGCTGTTGGAGCGGTCAGTTAGAACATTACATTGCCAAAAGGGACGTCAATAACGTTCTTCGACAATTTTGACTGATGTAAAGTCTTTAACTAATAAATGTGTAATGCAGTTTATTTTAAGATTTCCTATTCAGTCAGATCAGATATAATTGAACTAAGTGTTTAATCACTTGCCCACTGTTTGCTACATTATAAATGCCAAGGAACCGAGCAGCTGACCTTATTAAAGGCAATATCATCATGCCTTAAGGTGTTAGACCAAGAGAAATTCAGATCCAACACATTGAATGAATCCAGCATTCAAGGGTTCTCGTCATTTTGTTCTTTCCTAGCTTGTAAACATTTTCTATATCACATATGTGTGTGTGTGTTTGTATTTTGTCAGTTCCCTAAACGGTTAAGCGGCATCTTAGTCTGTCGCCGAGTTATAAATATGGCGTTTTGGAGTGTGATACTCGTGTTATACAATCATTTTTCACTATATGTTTTTCAGATGTCTCTCCGCGACCTTATATGCAATCCAAACATTGCCCTTCGACGATGATGCAGGAGTGGCGGATTGTGCATATATATAAGCTGTTGTAATTGCATACTAATAATTTTACATATAGATGTCAGTAATCTGAGAGCTACGTTTTTAAATGTGAATGTTCTTGCGACCGAGCAGTCCTGTTTAGAAGAGCTCTTCTCGCTAACTTTCCTGTCTCATTGGACTGAGGGCGGAATCTAAAAGTAATAATGCACTCCGCAACGTATCCGTTATCCAAATGCCAGTTAGTCTCCCGCGTATATGCAGGAAAATATGTGCGTACATATCCGGGTTTATCTTTCGTCTCTCTCTCTCTCTCTCTCTCTATATATATATATATATATATATATATATGCATGCGTAGGTTTTAAATGGTATATGATGATTGCTTAGTGCAATTGCTATAAGACTATGGAAATATAATCCTTTGTGGGCATCGAAACTTTTTGCCACCCTGACTCTCGACCTTGATAAATGTCTACCGGTTTAAACGCTGGTTGCGTGTCAGGCTGATTAGTCATACTTAAATGTCATTATGAGGATAAGAATAAGTGTATAAAATATACTAGCAAAACTCAACTGCCTTGTTGGGTCACCTAATGAGCTCTGGTTAGCTTATGTCAAGAAAACATCATTTTTGCAAAGTTATTTTATTAACTTTGTTAATGATAAAATACAGGATTTCTCTCTTTGCTCACTCACTTTCGGTTTTAAACGTGTCTGTGAAGATCTAAATATACTTTATGCTTTTCATACGCTTTCGAGCAGTAAGCACTTTGTCTTTACAAGTTTTCAATATTTTGCGCTAACTAGAGATGTTATGACTATAAAATATTTTTGCTAATTGTTTTACTCTGAAGAAAAAGTGTTAAATCTTTTTTGCATTCATTGTACTTGTTTGACAAATTTTATGATTGTTAATTTGCATAGTTTTATATTTAACTAAGCTCTCTTTCCGTATCGTTCTTATATATATATATATATATTATATATTATATATATATAGTTTGTATGTGTCTGTTGAGGAAAAAAAGTGGTTGTAGGAAGGCAGGTTCGAACCCGTACCGCGAAGGAGGAAAAGAACGGGGGGAAAAACTGACGTCTTTGCGATTACGACCACAGCCAAACCTGAAGTGTATTAGTTTAACATTTCGGCTAGACAATCGAAAGGAGAGGATGACTTTCAAAAATATCGGCGAAAAACGATCCTCCCCCTGTAGAAAAGTGTCCAGTGGAAGGTGAAGATATTAATGTTTTTAGCAAATTCTTCGATTTCTGTCGTATGAATAGTAGAACTTTAAAACGATACTGATCTTCGTAAAATGTCGCCTCTGTCGAAAGTTTTAGGCAGACAATCAAACATACATACATTTATATATTGGTAACTAAAAATTGTCGGCCCAAACCGATTAAAAAGCTTGCCCTATCTCTGAATACCCTCTGTCAAATTTCAAATGTTTAGACCAGAAATTGTCTGAGTAATTTGGTAAAGACCGCAGAGGTATATTTTTGACCCCTACTTTGATCCCTTAATATTTATTGTTTTGGGGCTCAAATCAATTTATTAAGTTAGATCTATGTCAAAGGAAACTATATCTAAAATTTCAAGTGTTTAGACCCAAAATTGTCGGAGGAGTTTGGTAGAGTTCTCAAAAGTCAAATCGTTGAACTTTGACCCCTTAACAGCCAATTTCTGGCCGAAAACCGATCACATCGATATTCCCAAAACTCAGTACCCTGTATATCAAATATCGAGTTTGTAGACAAAAAATTGACAGTTAATTCGTACACAGACACGTTCACTTATATATATATATATATAAAATTTGATATCGCTGTCTCAGATTTAGGAATTCCCCTGTCAGTATTTTAAGTGTAGTCTCGAATCAGCGTACAGGTTCATACTTTCCGATAGTAATTCATAGAAACTGGATCCAAGATTTTTGTCCAGTGCTTCCGATCTCGGCGATCGTCTTCAATTTTATCTTTCCTTTCTCATTGTTTGAAGTGGTTTTGTTTTTGCTTTTTTTTTTCCTGGTGGCTAAGCTGAGAAAACGTGTGCAAATCTTTAGTCTGTAGTGGAATGGGGGCATAAATGGATGGTAACCCTCAATGCTGCCAAGAATTTCCTTTTATAATTACCAGAAACCTTCTCAACCACCGAATGTCACAGCTAATAGTACTCTACCTGAAAAAATATTTGGTTAAACTGTTCAATCTAACGTGCATAGGGAATATGAGTTGGAACCTACACTGAGAATATTGTCAAATCTGTTGTGAATAAAATGGTCTCTCTCTCTCTCTCTCTCTCTCTCTCTCTCTCTCTCTCTCTCTCTCTACCGTGCTAGACAGTTGCTAACGCACCAGAGTATCTTGTGCATCTATAAGGCCACCATCCGCTCCTGTATGGAGTTTTGTTACCAAGTTTTGGCTGGTGCATTTGCTACTAGCCCTTTTCTCTTAAAGTGTTCAAAAAAGAATCTCCAACCTGATAAGTCCCGCTTTGACAACCAAACTCCAACCATTGTCCCCGCGACAAAATGTTGCATACCTGTGCCTATGTTACAAGTATTTTAATGTAAGGTGCTCTGAGGAACAAACTCTTGTACCCCTTCGACGTAAATACCTCCGAGAAACCCAAGCAGCAAAATCCAGCCCCTACACAGATCCCTAGATGCCGGAAAGCCTTTTATGCTAATAGTTTCTTTCCTCAAATTTCTAGACTTTCGAATTCCCTCCTGGGTTCCTGCTTCTTTGCCGGCGCTGACATGCAGAAGTTCAAGTGTAATGTGAACAAATCTTGGTGGTCAACTCCATACATTGGTCCCATGCAATTTATATCCCAAAATAGTAGTCGCCTATACCAAGTGGCACTGAGCTCGTTTGGGATGAAATAGTAAGAGTTTATTTCTATATTCGTGTATTGTTTATATTATTTTTTATGTATTTACATTTTAATTCTGGGAGAAGTAAAAAAAAATTATGTACGTGTACATTGTTTTATTTGTGGAAGACGTACAATACGTTAGTTCCGATCTTATTCAAGTATTATATATAGTACTTGAATAAAATCAGCTCTAAGGTATTTTATGTCTTCCAAAATTAAAACAATATACAATTACGCTAACTAGCAATATTATAGCAAGTCTATAAAATATTTTTGGTTTGTTTCATCTGAAGACAAAGTTTAATCTTTTTATACTGCATTCATTATACTTTTTTTAAAAACTATTTTGTGATTGTAAATTTGCATAGTTTTATTTTATTTTGCTCGTCTATCTCTCTCTCTCGTATACTTTCGAATACTGAATATTTCAAGTGATATTGCTTACAAAACAAAAGTACTTGTTACAAAACAATAGTAAATAAACTCACAAAAGCATTAATTTCGACGAATAAAGTGTAATGATTTGTGAGCTTTTATTTATAATTGTTATCGATGACACGATTTTTTATGGATGAAAATAGAACTATTTTAAAAACGAATGCCTTTGTTATTTTAAGGCGGTGCGATGCCCTATGACGTAATTCATGTAAATTAGTTTGGTCATAAAATTCACATATGAAGTTGATTTTCTATTTAAAGTCGTGAAATAGGCTAGTTTACAAAAAACTTTCCTTTGCTTATGTGCTATCGACACCTGTATTATACATTTTTTATATATTTAGTTTGTTTACATGTATTTTTATTACGAAGGTAAACGGATGAGGTACTTCCCTTTCAATGTTGTCATTTTATTTAAACCAACATCATCTTGTTGAAATATTTCGTACAGTACATAAATTTTAACTATATATGTATATGTATGTAGTTAAAATTTATGTACTGTACGAAATATTTCAACAAGATGATGTTGGGTTAAATAAAATGACAACATTGAAAACACCTAAACCTAGCGATAAACGTAGAAAAAAAGGCTTTATATATAATATATATATATATATATATATATATAAAGCCTTTTGTTTTCTACGTTTATCGCTAGGTTTAGGTGTTTTTATTGCTTATATGACTTAGCTTAATAAAAACTACTAAACATTATTCATACTGCATTGTTATGCTTTGAATTTGTTTTGTTTTGTTTTTTTTAGTATTTTAACCGTATGTACATCTACATGTAATGAAAATATATCCCAGCACTGAGAACGAGACCATCCCAATAATTTACATAGGGACTAAACCTCACACAAACATCACTCTTTTATTATTCCTTTCTCTCGCGTGTCTTCGATCTTTAAATTTCCCAATAGTCTACGTCCACTTCAGTCTTTTCTAGCGATGTTCAATACTTATAAAATCAGTTATCATTAATCAATACTCAATAAATAATCCATTCAATACATTACACATTAATAGCCTAGCAAAATATAAAAATCCTATCTCCCCCGCCCCTAAGCCATCCATAAATAAGCGATATTATCACCGCTCTAACACTTCTATGCGTTCTAAATGGAGGATTGGTTCCCACGCACTGTGCGTGGAACGTATGAAGAGTTCCAGGAAACCAATTTATCAGAACATCCGCCATGACTCAACACTCTGCAGACAACAGGATGTGTACACATGTATTTTGGTATAAAGAAAACTAAAGAATTCGAAACTATTTTCGGGTTTTATGACAAACAAATGTTTGCACATCCATAGCAAAACCAAACGAAACAGTTTACGTATATGTATCTATATGTGTACTTATTTATTTACACACACACACACATATATATTATATATACACACACAAGCCGGTAGCCCGGCGTTGCCCGGTCGTACAAAACGTACAAACATATTGTAATTTATGCAGATTTCGTATGAATTGTCTTCTATAGTATAAATCTCACCTGTCTGTTTAAATGTATGTATGTTTATATGTCTCCCTAAAAATTTCGACAGATGTGACGGATTTTCACAAGGTTGTGATCGTTTAGAAGCTCGACAATTGGGACGACAAATATCGGACAATTGGCTACAAACATTAATTCTTACACTCTCAACACACACCTCCGAATACCCGGGCAACACCGGGCACCCAGGCTTGTTATAGAATAAATCCTCTATTGATTATTTTATATTACGAAGAGTAATCTGTCCAGTTGACTAATTCGCAAAAGTAATAACGGTGTTCATCAAATTCCGTCTGTGTTTGTTTACAATATGACGTCAGCTGATATTCGGGCTTGACGATGAATGCCATGGAAAATCACTTCTGATTAATGTTTAGTTTTTAAATATGTAAACGAAGAATTTTTTACGGCGATTTTAAATAGCACCTCTTTTATCATAAATTGAAAAAATGGTGAAGTACACGCGACCTTGAACCGGAGAACATTTGATCTGTAGTTGAATGCTCTACCACTAAGCTATATCTACAAATTATAAATTTGTAAAGAAATTTGCTGAAATTGTAGTGTCTCCCTTGGTCGGTGTCCCATAAAATATTGCATTGTAAACATTCTTTTTATCTATAAGAGAAAAAAAAAAACCTAAGATCGGATTTTCGCTATCTGATAAATTTCTGTACACAGCATAATGTAGAAAACTGCCAAAAATATAAGTTAGCTTTCTGTGAAATTTACAAAATTTCAGCCGTTTCGGAACCTATGGAGAAGGAACTAACACAATAAATGACGTATATATAACAAATAACATGGCGTAATAAAAGCAAAAATGCTAATTGAAACTTCTCTCCCAATTTTTAGATTTTGTAATCATGCACAGATGCATTTTATTTTCTTGAGGAGTTAAGGGTATCGATTGATATAACTATAAAATGAATGATTTTGCACTACAAAACATGTGCCGTCAAGAATTGTGTGTGTCAACATACTTAAAGGAATAAATTATAAGATGGTCAACATTGAAATTTTTAATATAGACTTTTGTCATTTATTTGTTATATGCTCTGTAATTCCATTGAGCTTTATAAACTAAAGGACTGGTAGAAATGAAAGGTGAAATACAATTGAAAATCAATCAATTTGTACATAAATACAGCGTGTCTAAAAGTCACTGGATGGCTTTGGAATTAGATTCTTTATTTTTGATGTCTTTTACTTAATTTAACACAATCGGACTAAGATATTGAGAAGTTAGTTTTTTTTTTATTTGCAAAATTCAAGCAATTTTTATTTATAAAAACTATGGTCTTTTAAATGTTGCATTATTCATGACTGATTGCAGAACCTCTTGATTGCGATTTACCTCCCTTATTTCGTTCTTGATTTCCTTCAATTCTTGCAGGTTTAGGGTGTCTTAAAAGCTACTGCAAAAATTGAATGAAAACATCAGGAACGAAATAAGGGAGTTACATCGCAATCCAGACATTCTGCAATCCGTCATGAATCATGTTTTGGAAAGAGCACAAAGATGCAAAGCTGAAAATTGGCAACATTTCATGACATTATTTTTCATAAATTTTGTTTTAATTGTCTGTTTTTTACACTGCCCTGACATTGCCCAGTCGTAAAATATGCTTAAATAAAATATTTTGATTGATGTATATTTCGTACCTATTATGGTACTAACAGTTCAGCCCGGTTTTATCGGGTCCTATATAGTTTATGTGCATATATATATATATATATATATATATATATATATATATATATATATATATACTAAAAAGTTTGACTCCTGTCCAGGAAACCTACATCTAACATTTCAAGTGTTTAGACCCAAAATTGGCGGAGGAGTTTTGTAGAGTCTGCAATGTTAAACTTTGACCTCTTGGTACCTAAATTTTTGCTCAAAACACGGATTAAAAAGCTTGCTGCATGTCTGAACACATTTTATGTAAATTTTCAAATGTTAAGACTAAAAATTGGCTTAATAGTCTGCTAGAGACTGAAAAAATAAATCTTTCGAACTTTGACTCCTTGGCAGCCAAATTTTCTCGTCCCCAAAAAGTTAATTTAAAAGCTTTTCCCAAGTCTGAATACACTTTATGTAAAATATCAAATGTTAAGACCAAAAATTAGCTGAATAATTAGGTAGACCGCATGGGTCAATTTTTTTTTTTTTTTTTTTTTTTTTTTACATTTTCGCTCCTTAACAATTGTTTTGGGCTCAAATAAAATTAAATTTTGATCCGTGTCTAAGTAACCTACATCTAAAGTTTTAGTGTTTGGACCCCCAAATTGGTGGAGGAGTTTGGTAGTTTTCAAAGGTCAAATCGTTGAACTTTGACCCTTTAACATTCAAATTTGTCGGAAAACTGATTAAAATAATTTTCCCAAATCTCGATGATGTACACAGGAAATTGAGAGTAGTTTGGTAAGTAAATGTACACAGACAATTTCACTTTCATAGATATAGATTATATTGGACCTAATATATATATATATATATATATAAGGTGTGTGTGTGTGTATAGTTAAAATGTTTTTTAAAACACTAACGCCACCACTGAGAATCTAAACCAAAAGGTTTAGCTTACGATTTACTTTTCCTTTGACGTTAATACCTGAGCTATGAAGTCCTGTTTACTGCAAAGCTAAAACTAAAAACATTAACCAATAGCCATTCTGTCACACTGCATATTTATGTCGTCGTTCGACCATCACTTAGCAAATTCCATTTTTTTTTAATTTTCAAATTTTCCCAGATTTTCCCAAATATAAACTTTCACATGGGTTTGAACACCCTTTATGTTAAGTTTCATGTCTGTAGAAAAAGATTTTTTAGCAAAATTATATACGCAAACATATATATATATATATATATATATATAGGAGGGTTGTGCTTACTATAAGCTTTTCCGCAAATATTACGCAAGTAAAAATCATGAATATAATTACACGTAATAGTTAATCATATCATTTAAAAAAAAACGAAAAAAAACTAATAGGAAATAAACTAAAATGAATATTTAAAAGAATATGCTAATTTGCTAGATCTTTTGCAGAAGAATGCAATTCCACGACCCAGTCCTATTTTCTTTTTAAATAAATAGAAAAAAGGGTTTAATATGAATATCAATACACAAAAACAAAATTATAGAATAGCTTGCGTGTACATGTTTATATATGCATGTAAGTTTCTTGTGTTTGTTCGTGCGCATGCGAATGTTCCCATGCAATTAAAACTATTTTTCATTCCGTACAATGTTATTCTCTAGATATTTATACTGAAGTACCTGTTTATTAAATTAAAAACAATGTCTATTTATACAAATAATTTATTAACAAATTATATATTGTTCAGTATAAGTAATTTCATAGAACTATTTGTATTATATGTACTTATTTATGCTTTAAAATTGCTCATTATTTGCGTATGCATTAGTTTTCAGTGTACAGTATCACCTATAAGTATATTCGATAGTAAAACCACTTCAGTTTGGCTAGACAAGTAAATTCATAAAGAGTAACCATTTTTAATAACTTCGATGTTATCTAACTGAAAGTAAGCAAAATTTCAATGAAAAACAAACTAATATTTAGTAGTAAAGAGATAACCGTCACTTATCCTAGAAATATCTTCATACTGTGATATTGAGCATTGTAGCAGTAAATACTGAGAATGTGTATAATATATATCAACATATAATAATAGTGTGCGTGTGTATAATATATATATATATATATATAATGATTAGTTTACAACACTATCCTATTTTGATGAAGCAATGCATCGGGTTAGATTTAAAGGTTAAACTTTAACCATTGGCATTTCGTGCAACAATTAATCTCACCATTCCCTTTTTTTACTTAATCTAATGAGTTCGTATAATATGAGAAGGAGAGAACTTATTTCGTAGGTTTGTAATTCAATTTTAGCATTTCAGCACGTGACACCAATTTAAGGATGCGGGATATTCTTTGGATTCCTCTTTCTTACATATTGGAAGAAAGAAAAATGTAATTCGATGCATTCTGCGTAATTTCCAACGCACCTAATTATAAATATCAAATAATAAACTGCTGACTGCCTAATTTTGTTAGCATTTCTTTAAAACATTTAGTGTTCAACTCTGACCTTTGGGGGGATTAATTAACAGCTGCTTTCGTTTTTTTTTTTCTTGTTGGGAAATTCAATCTATTAGTTGAATGTCATGAGAAAATCAGAATCTTGCAAATTAACACTTTCAAAATCTGCGCTAGATTCTTCAAACTATTGCGAAAATAATAATTTCTTAAAAAGATGATTATAACTATCAACCTTTTATGCATAGAAAATGTTTCTCGCAGTTACACAATCGTTCGCTTAGTAACCCACACGTTTTCCCAAAAACTCTCCACTAACACGTTTGATAATTACAGTGTAGCATCGCTGATCTCTAGTTTATCGACTAAATTATTCACAGTAAGTACTTGTCTAACTACAACTACCAAAAATTTGACCTTTCTTTGTGTATCTAAATCCAGATGAAATTTCGATAAGAAAACATCTCCTCTGTGGATCACATGATCACTTCTCTGCTGACTACAACATAGTCGTCTTCAAGTTCATGCCCACAAATACGTGTATGCTCATGTTCAGACATCGTTAAAAATCCTATCCTCGTCTCGTTTATCATTCAATTCACAACCTCATTAATTTTTATTCTATTTTGGGACATGTTATGATACGCATTCGTTTAATAAAATTCTAGAATCTAATAAGTCCTCAAGAATTAATTTTTATTTATTAAAACTGTTACAGCAGGTTTTGTTTTTATCTTCTCTCAATTATATCATCTTATTTACTTGCTAGCAAAGGTAACTGCGGTTTGCGCGGGACTTTGCTGTAAGATCGGGTATCCAAGCATACAACAAAGTCCCGACCTTAACATTTTGACCTTGAAAAATAGTGTGCACCATCTCTAGGTCGGTGACCATCATGTCAGGTTTGGTCATGATCGGTCCAGTGGTGTAGGGTGTAAAAGAGTATATAAATACATAGGCAATGACCTTTGACTTTAAGCTTGAAAAATGTTATGTAACATCCCTAGGTGGGGCACCATCATCATGATAGATTTGGTCATGATCGGTCCACTGGTGTGGGCGGCAGGAGTTTTACACACATACATATACGCTACTACCTTGTATATATATATGTATATATATATATATATGATGTTTCTTGTAAATATTCTTTCTCCTGGCTTTTTTAGGTCTGAAAAATAAATGAATTATACACTTGAATCTCTGCCTTTTGTATAGATTGAGCTTTCTGGTATTGGAAATAATGGTTTCTCATTAGCGTGAATCAGTAATTTAAAAACATCGATACCCGTTATATATATGTGTGTGTGTGTAAGCAGACCGACTATATAGTACTGGAATTTATTCTAATATCAGCGACTGTGCGCGTTGGTGCAGAGAGTAAGGTACTAGAACTCTTTGGTTGTATTTGTATGTGACCGTCATTTCTGGTACCGAATGGCGGCGTGAATATCTTCACTACTGTTCTTGAAAATATGGTTTACAGGAATAATTGGTAAACGGAGTTCTTTATCTAGTTTTTTTTTTTCGATTAGAGTATTTAAAATTTGCGGATGGAGCTGGAGTTGAAATTAGACTCATTACGCCCATAAGAGAACTGCTTGGTTAGTAAGAAAACCTTTTCAGAGATCCAACCAGTAATAAAACGGACCTTCAAGAAGATCCTTTTTTCTATTTTTCTGTTATTGGAGGATTTTGTGAAAAACCGTTTTTGAATTGATTTATAATATACAGGATGAAACAATAAAAATGCCACCATAGAGAAGACATGATTATATTTTCGTTTCATAAAGTTTTCTTTTTTTTTTGCTTTTTTTTTTCGTTGCGGACTATCTGCTAGGTGTCCAATCGTGTACAAATCCCAAGAGCGATACGAGTCTTCTATCATGTCCGAAAATGACACGGTGTTCAATGAGCAAGATCAAAGATGCGCCGCTGTACAACTGATGCTTTCTACCGATCCGAGTTATGACAAAAGGACCATCGCCAGCACCCTCAACGAGGAGATACTTCACTTATGATGGTGGAGAGGACACATAATACTTGGAAGTGTTACACATGAGTTCGTTACAATATGATAAAATCACATTTACATTTTTGGTTGTAAGGAATGACGACACGAGACAAGCAGTTACAAACATTTGGTGCCTTTACTATTCAATCGACCAATCAATAATGTAATGAATTCAAACTTTTACATGGTCTATTTTCCTCCCTTCGCTTCTAAGGGGCTCTCCTCTTCAACTGACTATCGCCGTGTGTGATCTGCTCTGAATATCTGATCCTCATCAACTTCGAACCCTAAGATTCCTATACTGACACATCTCCTTTGTTTGTGACATCAGAAGTGTGTTGACCAACGTGACTATATCACGTTTTCTACACATGTCTGTCCAACACACTTTTGGCAAACAAAGAATCCTTAATTCCAATTCTAAGCTATTTTTAAACAATATATTTTAACTCGCATTGTGCATTCATTTAACTGACATATTTAATATCCAGATGTCTAAAAGAATGGACAATCGACTTCTTTTTTTTCTACGTAAATATTTAACGATTTCGAAAAGAAATTCAGTCCATTGTTAATTCTAAAATTCCATTACATTTAACACTTGCCTATGGGGTGCGATTCTAACCTTACCCTAATATCATTTTCACTAATCTAGTATGTCTTACATACATGAGAACGTGACAGCCCTGTATCGAGGCGGTTACATCGAAATGATGTTAGCTCACTTACTAAATCAAGTTATCTGAATTGATTTTTTTCAGTAAAAGCTTTAAAATAAAGCTATAGTGTTTTCTTATCGTTCCATGCTGTTTTTTATATATATATATATATATATATATATATATATATATATATATATATATATATATATATATATATATATAAAGCAGGCCGTCCGGACTTACTGGTCGTAAAATAGGCTTATGAATAATTAATTCATGCATATTTCGTATTAATGGAGCAAATTTACCATTAATTAATATATTGTACTCGGTATATATAGTAATGATTTTAAGTTTTTAAAAATAACTTGGGGGGGGGGGCATCAGCTAAAATCGAAACGAACACCTTTCGCGTGCCAGCCTAAGCCTTTTCCGTTTGACCTATTGACATATGGATTAGGAAAAGTTTAATCTATAACTCTGCATTTGCGTTATTAAGTCGACTTACTCTTGTCAATGTCATTTTTTTGTTCAATTTTAAAGTTTTAGCAATTTTTATGTTTAAAAAAAAAAATTAAATATGCTTGACGGGCTCAAATACCCTATATATGAGTCAATTCTATAGACCAAGAATTGAGAGAGGGTTTTGGTAGTGAGTTCCGTAGACACACACAGCAAAACACACACATGTAGTCACTTATATATAAATGTGCATTTGTATGTGCTAGAAATTTTTCCACAAATACTACGCAATCATAAACAATGCAGAAAACATGCATAAATAGAAGGTAGCGTAATGATAAATAATTTAATAGTTAAATAAAACAAATAAAACTATAGAAAAGGATTAAATTTCGTCTTTCAAATAATATGCAACCTTTAAGTCGCTCGCATATCCATGACTGAGTATATTAAGAAGTACGGTTTAAAGTTTGAAATACAATAATGTAAGCTTTTAATATCTATACAAAAGCTACGAAAAATTCAACTTTTCTCATTTATATAAACTAAATGAGGTCGTGTTATCACTGCGACTAGACGCATGGATTAGTTGTAGACAAACAGGTGTCTGTGCATCACATTAGTCATAACAGCTGCTACTATTATTTGAATGCCTACTAGACAGCATCATCGAGTTTATTCGGTTTCTTTGTACGGGGATGTCAGGATAGCATGATATGAGGAGACTTAGTAAACCTTGACCAAATATTAAAAATAGCATTTTTTTTTTCACAAGGGAGTCACTATTTAGCAATTCTCGAGAACCACTTGAGGATAAAGGTTAATCGATTTTAGGTTGTAGTGATCTTTAATGGTGTAGACTGGGTAGAATGTGATTATTTAAAGGGACTGCTTAACAAGAACTTGTTTAGGTTGGACTTGAAGGCTACCATGTTGTAATCAGCCTGGAAGCAGACCAGTGGAACCGTGTTCTATAGGCGGGCAGTTTTAAGGAAAAAACGTTCATCGAATCTGCGTTTAGATTTAGGCACAGGTAGTGGGAGGAATTGTTAATACTGTTTCTTTTTTGTTTGTCTTTTTTTGTACATGGATTTCACCACTTATCAAGGACTGGAAGCCACTCGGGGATTAGGATTATTGCGTGTACAGTAATCAATGGGATAGTGTCGTAGTAATCCTTAGTATTAGAGATTTGATAAATTGTCTTACTTAAGGGGACGGTTCATCAGGAATTTGTTTATGTTGGACTTGAAGACGTACAAGTTGTAGTCAGGTGGGAAACGGGCAAGCGGTAGAGAATTCCAAAGTCGTGCACTTCTAAGAAAGAAGCTCTGCTCATGGAATCTACGTTTTGATTTAGGCACAGATAAAGAATGGGGAAAATTATTGACGGTGGTTTCAGCTAGACTGGTGTTTCTCGTGAAAGATTGGGGTTGGGGGACCAGAGATTGGAGCTCACACGAGCACGTGACATGGAAATAAAGATAAAAAAATAAGACAGGCTCGCAACGTCTCTTCTGTGGGAGAGGTCGCAGGGAAGAGAAAAGAGCATCCCCACTAAGCCACGAAGTCTATTTTGTACTTTGTCAAGGAAGGATAGGCTGCTTTTAACAGCTTCTTCCCAGATGTGGTAGCAATACTCCATCCTTGGACGTACTTGGCTTTTATATAGATAAAGAATTGCATCAGGGGCGAGATATCTTCTGGGGCAGTAGAAGGATCCTACCAGATGTATCGGCCAGATGGTGATCAGAGCGTTGATGATGTAAAGATAGTAGCTTCGTTTTAGATGCATTAAAAGTAACCAGCCACCTCTTCTCCCACTGTACCACGCGCTCAAGATCAGAGGAGAGAGAATCAGAGAGGCCTTTGTCATTTACAGCCTTTGATATGTTGCCATAGATGGTCGTGTCATCAACATATATGTCAACGAATGATTTAATTATGTGTTTTGGGAGATCATTGATGTAGATCAGGAAGAAAGTTGGGCCCAGCATTAATACTGCGGGCCTCTGATTTCTGCTCATCATTTCCAGTTATACCGTAAAACATTTCCAGTTATACCGTAGCTGGGAATCTTGTGAAGTAGGTATTTATGCCATACCTTATCGAAGGCTTTTGATATGTCAAGAGCAATTGCCCTAGAAAGGAATACTTTGTCAAGAGATTCACTAATCCTATGAGATATAACCGTTACCACATCTGCTGTATATCTAGCAGAACGGAAACCATATTGCATGTCACTAAGAACGTTATTTCTGCTGAGGTGGTCCACTACTTCACTATTTAATGTGGATTCCAACAGCTTACTCATCACACACAGGAGACTTATTGGTCTGTACTGAGAGGGAGATTATGTATCCCATGAATTCTTAAATACAGGGCATACTGATGAGGTGTTTTTCAGGGTGTTGGAAAGCACTTCTCCTTAAGGCAACGCTTAAAAAGTTTTGTAAGTATGGGAGTAAGTTCTGGTTGAAGCTTTTTTAGCACTATAATTGGGATGTCGTCAGGGCCAGTTGCATTACTGGAATCAAGGTTCTTGATTAGTTTGGCGACCTCACGCACAGATATTTGTATGTTGCATAGTGTTGTCTGTTATAGGTGGAAATACGGGGAGTTGGTCTTCGTCGCATAGGGTAGAATTAGCTGCAAAGAAAAACTATATATCAAACGACTCGAAGAATGTTTATTTCAACTTGCTGATATATTTCTTTATGCCCGAATAAAATTCAATTTGCATTTCAAGTTGTCGTGATTTTTCTGTATGCGTTATTCATCTAAACAAACATGTTACTTGACCATCCTTTGTGTATGATTATTATTGCACGTTAATTTCAGTGTTATGACTTTTATATAAGCTTTTATCGGTTAAGTAATGGCACAAACACAAGTACATCTACTGTTTTATGTATTGAGATTGAGAAATACTTTTATAACTCTAAATTATAAGATATTTTTAGCATCGAATTTACATACGTGTTTATAAACACAATGTGAATCAGCTGATGAAAATCATGTTCTACCTGCTCAGAGACGCATTAAAAACCATAGTGATTTAGAATGAGTTCAATAGAACCGTTCTTTTAATTTGAATAAAATAAAATACGCATCAAATGCGCTTGAAACTAAATCACAACGTAATATTAGGAAAATAAAAAAATATTTTACTTTGAATTTATCATAAATGTGTTTCTCGCGTTACCTATGAACAGTTCAAACATTTCAAAATACAACCGCCGGATACAATGCGCGGCTCTATACAGACTTCTTTTCCAAATTTACAACATTGCAAGGAAGAAGAAAAAGAAAAACAAATCACACTGAAGATGGAGTATACCCCCGAAATATATTCGTGATAAATTTCAAACAAGTAAAATATTTATTTTCTTAATATTACGTTGTGATTTGGTTTCAAGCACACATGATGCGTATTTTATTTTATTCAAATTAAAACAACCTTTCTATTGAACTGTCATTCTTGACGTTATTCTCGCGTTGCCTACGAACAGTTCAATCATTTCAAAATACAACCGCCAGATACAACGCGCGACTCTATACAGACTTCTTGCTCCAAATTTACAATATGGCAAGGAAGAAAAAGAAAAAAAAGAAACAAAACACACGAAACATGGAGTATACCTCCGAAGTATATTTGTGATAAATTTCAAACAAGTACCATATTTATTTTCCTAATATTACGTTGTGATTTGGTTGATAAACAATAAGAATGATGGAAATGTACTAAGGTTGTGTTTATGTGTTTTTTGTCATAAAACTTCATATGAAGCGTTATGGAAATGTTTATTAACGCAGCTTTATTATAATATAGAAATCTTTCTCATGATCATAAAATATATAACAATCTCGTTAGCATTTAGGGGTTTGGCGTAAGTATGACGTCACACTCAAATTCACATATTTATTTGGATGAAAAAGGAAGATGGATCAAAAGAAAGCGACGCGTGGTAGTTAGACAGTTACGTTCTGCAAACGCGTATGTCTGCTCTATCTCCTTAAGAAAAACCGAACTTTATAAGACCAGTCGCTGTACCAATAAAGATTACGCATGAATTTTCTAGTATCCTGTACTAACAGTGAATAGCTGTTTTGGTTACATGAAATGACAAAAAATGTTTTCCTTCACCAACAAAAGTTGTCGACGTTATCATTTTCCTTTACCAGTGTCTCTACATACAGCGAGTTTGGCCCGTTATGGAGAAATAGACGACTACTTTACATTTAGAATTTTCGAGAATTTAGAATTATCCCTGAATTATTAATCCCAGTTCCATTGTTTTGCGGATATTGTTTGCTCATAACGTAATTGACGATTTGTTTGCGATAGATTGTCTACGTAATTTTTATTTACGAGTCGCGTCTATAATTATAAGTATTCGTTATTAAATGAATCACAAATACTAGTGGGACCTGTGGAACTTCCACAGGGGACTCATTCATATGTAATATATTGATGTTGGCATTCTGTAGATGTTCAGTGTAAATGGAGACAATCTGATGTTATTGTAGCATTTTTTTTTTTTTTTTACTTTTTGTTAAAACTGCAAAAGTATTTATCTAAGCTAGCACGAACGCCCGGCAAAGCCCGGTCGTAAAGTTCGCTTGAATATTATATTTTGATTCTTGCAGATTTCGTATATATTATTATAAAGTTAATGTTCTATAGATTTTTATGTTATAAATTTGCGATTTCAAAATATATATATATATATAAAGTTGAGTGTCATCAGCTATAGTCGAAACCAAAACTTATGAAGAATTCTTGGTAAAAAATTTTGGCAAGAAATACAAAAATTAAACGACCCGGATGTAAGCGTGACACACAAAAGAACACACACGCTATCGTATTAATATATAGATAATAATATAAAATACTTTTTTTATTTGCAAGGCATGAGTTCACAATCTAAAGATTTAAGTTACCTTTAAAGATTTTATAGATAGACCTAGATAGCATTTAAGGTGGTAGATAAACAAATTAGCGTGACTACATGATTTCACCTGTTAATCCTGTACGATGTTATTGGCAACATTTTAACGGTTAATTTTTGAAATGTTTCTCTTGAAGAGCTCGTAATATTAAAATAGCATAACATCAAAGCCAAAGATTTCAAAGCAACGAAGAGAATAGCTATTTTCTTAATTTAAAAATATAATTGTCTCCCTTTATAAAAAGTTAAATATTTATTTCCTTTTCTGTAATTTTAGGTTTTTACACATTTTGAAAAGCTATACAAACAATAAAACACAACATCCTGGTCTTATGTATAGAACCCATGGATATATTGGCCGAAGAAAATAATTGCGTTTATTTGAGGACACTAAAATGAAAAGGATATAAAACGTTTGTTTTATTTACACCAAATGGCGACCTGCGTTTGTTTAAAATCCGGTTTGAGTTGTAAGCGTTATTTTCCAAAATTCAAAACAGTGATCTAATATATATATATATATATATATATATATATGTTTTGTGTTTACAAAGAAATCGTATAAAAGGCCGGAAGGCCACTCGAGGATAAGTGTTAACGAGTATAAAGTAGTCACTAAGATAATAGCGTAGTTATCGGTGGTGATGGAAATTTGGTAGAATTTCATTTACGGGTATGGCTTAACAAGAACTTGTTTATATTGGACTTGAAGATGACTGGTCAGTTGAAAAGGAGACGTGCTATACAGTGTCCCACAGGCATGTAGTTCTAGGAAATAACCTTTGTTCATGGAATTTGTGTTTATATATATATGCACAGATAGTGGGGAAATTGCCGACAGTGGTTGTAGCTAAGTGTTTTTGAATGTTTTGCAAAGGAGACATAGATTAAATATCGGCCTAACACTTACCATGAAAATAACGATAAACTGGCAGCATTTTTTGTGAGAAAAATTTGCAAGGGAGAGAAAAGTGCACACATATGATGAATTGATACTCAGAATTATCAATTCATATGAATGCCATTTTTATGATTACTCATCTCTCGTTTGATCTACATGTTTGTAATTTTAAAGTAGATGAACGCGTGGCTAATGTGAGACTGTGTATATACATATATATATATATATATATATATATATATATATATATATATATAATGCATATGTAGTAGACATTTAGAAGACTATCACAATGCGAGGAATGAGATATAGTCGGTGCAGGTGGAAGAAGACGAAAACAAGTGGCGAGTTACAAATCAATAAGTATATACATATATGTCTACATATACATATATTTATTCGGTTGTATGTATGAATCCCCACTTGTTTTCGCCTTTTTCCAACACCGACTGTATCTCAATCCTCGCATTTTGATAGCCTTCTAAATGTCTACTACGTACCTATCCCACACAATGCTTCAAGCAAACTACATATCAATTGTGTGTGTGTGTGTGTGTGTGTGTGTGTGTGTGTGGATTAAAAAAATAAGAACGAAATAACATTTAAGTTGGTAATTCAAACTTTGCTTCTGATTAGCCAACTTAATTTGCTATTGGCAGCAAGCTAAAGTACTCGGACGCAACGTATATTTTTTAAATACTTAACCTAATCAAGCAGTGATATATATATATATATATATATATTATAATCTATATATATAAAAGCGAAAATGTATGTGTGTATGTATGTACGCTTTTCCTCGATGTCCACAAAAGGCTTCTTTCAGAGAAGCGCTTGCTCGGTTCACAACTTAAAACTTTTTATATCATCTATAAATTGTAATATCTCAGAGTTACCCACAGAGCTCGCCTGTCTATTTAATTGACTTTAAACCTTAATTATTCGACATTTCCCGCATCGGTACGCGTTACATTCGGTTTTCGCTATAAAAAAAAGCGAAACCCGACTCTAATCACAGGCCGAAAGCCAGTTGTCTCAAGAGAGCTAAGTAACGTTTGTTCAATGTCGACTTCGTCATATCAGACTGTAGCGTTCATTTCGCTCCTCCTAATAAACAGGGAGCGAGTTTTTAAAAACAAACAAACCGATTTATTCACCTCATTCAAAACTGTTCCGCACAAAATGCTTACTGCTGAATACCTATCGCCGTCACGTCAATCAAAAACGCGCACCTATTTTTTTTAACACTTTACTATTTTCCAACTGCGCGTCGTTAAGGCTTCGTTTTTTTCCCCCGGGCACCTGATTTTTCACATTTTCGGGTTTTTTTCACATACCCCGAAAAACACCCGGGCAACGCCGGGTACCCCTCGCTAGTCTATATATATATATATATATATATATATATATATATATAAAAGCGAAAATATATGTGTATATGAATGTTCGCTTTTCCTCGATGTCCACGAAAGGCTTCTTTCAAAGAAGCGCTGGCTCGCTTCACAGCTTTTTAAAACTGTTTATATCATCTATAAATTGTAATATCTACGAATTATCCACGGAGCTCGCCTGTCTATTTAATTTTATTGACTTTCAAACGTTAATTATTCCACATTTCCCGCATCGGCACGCGTTACATTCGGTTTTCGGTATAAAAAAAGCGAACCTCGACTCTAATCACAGGCCCAGAGCCAGTTTGTTCAATGTCGACTTCTTCATATCAGACTGTAGCTTTCATTTCGAGACGAGGGAGCGGGTTTTTAAAAACAAACAAACCCATTTATTCAAAACTGTCCCGCACAAAATAATTGCTGAATACCTATCGCCGTCACGTCAATCAAAAACGCGGACCTGTTTTTTTCAAAACACTTTACTATTTTCCAACAGCGCGTCGTCAACGCTTCGGCTTTTTTTTCACATACCCCGAAAAACACCCGGGCAACGCCGGGTACCCCTCGCTAGTATATATATATAAAAGCGAAAATGTATGTATGTGTGTGTTTGCTAAAAACTTTGACCGACGGAACAAAAATTCACAAACTTGGTATCATATTAAAACCCCACCCTCCGACGACAAATATCGAAAAATTAGCACAAAACAACCATCAGAAGTGCGTCAACTGATCGATTTTCTGCAGGGGGGGGGGGCAAAAAGTGACATTTTAATGTTAAACATTACATATTTCTAAATCGATTTAAAACTGCCCAAAAAATACGGGCGCCAACTCTTCTACATAAAGTGTACACGGGGCCGTTTATTTTGGGTCAACTTGTATTTAAAACCCGCTGAGTCATGTCACGTGATCTTGACGTCAGCAAGCTCTAATGGCAGTCTGAATTTAAAAACATTGTTGTTATCGGTAAAAATATTTTTAACCCTCACACAAGCTAAACTATGAACTTCTACGCTATGACAACGTTACCAAAGTTATTAGCGCGTTAAAAATAGTTAGATACGATAGTTAAACGAAAAATGACAAGCCAAAAATGTGAAGTAAAAAAAAATACGCTTACAAAAAATATTAACAATCGAAGTATTTACAAAAAAAACCAGCCAGACGCCATTTTCTTTTTTAGTAACACTCTTTACAGTAATGAAGACGAAGTGAGAGAGAGACGCAAACAGAGAGAGAAAGAAAAATGTTAACTTTTTCACCCCGAAATCGACAATTTTCGACAGGGGGGGGCTCAACAATGCATGCGTCAGATGACGTCATGACGTAGTGACCTGATTTACTTTAAATAGTTGAAAAACCGAACAAATTTCATACACGGCGGTTTAACTCGGGTAGTTAAGGCCTATCTAAACGTGTTGGGTTCGAATCGTGGTGTGATAGGTTTTTGTTTGTTTGTTTTTTTTCGATTTTTTACATTTAAATATTGGACCCTGTATTATTTAAGCAATTTTTCACGTAACGTTCGTTTTCCTGTTTTTTTTTATTTTTTTACTTCGCTTATTCTTTGCGACACCCAAAAACACCCGGGTACCCACCGATTTTTTAAATTTTAATATCGAAACAGGCTTATTTAAGCCATTTTTCACGTGTTTGTTTTTCTGTTTTCATCGTTCATTTGCCTTACGTTAGTTTTTTTGTGTTTTTTTTCGATGTCTTCATTACCCTCCCCCCGCTTAATTAAAACGTTTTCTTTTCTTACTTCGCTTATAACAATGCTTACATCGTCATCGTCTTAACGCTCGACGACTTTCAAACATCTTTCACTTATTCGCTTATAACAATGCTTCATTCTGGCTGACCAATTTTATTTTTAAACTTCACTTCAGAGCTTCGGCTTCGATCCTACCCCCCCCCCCGGTTTCTTTTTTATTAAACACCCGGGCAACGCCGGGTACCCCTCGCTAGTATAATATAAAGCTGAATGTGTGTGTGTGTCTGGTCACGACTGGGCTCCTATATGGTTGACTATTTTAAAAAGCTGATTACATATAATGATAGAGGTATCGAGACACAAGAATGGGTATGTTTGATTCTGCATCTGTGGTTCATAAAAATTGTGGGGTCTGCGTTCGCGCCTGGTCCAGAAAGTATGGAAATAAAAAAAAATTAAAATTAAAAAAAAAAAAAACGTTTACAAGTGTTTTTGATATAGAAGTACATAATAATACTTTGCTAAGTATGTTTTAACTTAAATAGGGATGGTATAATAAAATTGTGGGGTCTGTGTTCGCGCCTGGCCTCCATAGAATGGAAATAGGCACAGACTTTAATAAAGACTTTTCATATCTATCTGCGTAAGTATACTTTGATAATTATGTTTCAGTTTTAAGAAATATGGTATAATAAAATTGTGGGGTGTTCGTTCGCACCTAACCTCCATAGAATGGAAATATGTCACAAAGTTTTACAAGGTTTTGTTAATATAGATCCACAGAATATTGTGATAAGTGTTTCGGTGTGAACAGGTATTGTATAATAAATTATGGCGTTTATCTATTTTTACTTTCATCATATTTTGCTTTGATTTTGATACCCCCAAATTCAACCCAAATTTACAACCCTTCCTTTTCATAACCTATCATACTTTCATGAATCATAGTCCATTTTCTGTAGGCTGTTTTTGAACCCAGTCAACGACGGGTACTTTTGCTAGTATATATATATATATATATATATATATATATATATATATATATATATATATATATATATTTCTTAGTCATTTCGAAAACACATCAGGTAAATGTCTCTTATTCGCTTAGTAAGAGTTAAAGCACTATTTCTTATGCTTTCAAGAATTAGATAGTCTCATTTTCTTTCTCAACAAACGCAAAGGTTAATTTATATTAAAGACACTAATAAACTATTGACCTATTCATTTTTTCTTTGTGTAATGTTTTACTCTTATGAAAACTAGATGGGAAACCTAAAACAAGAGGATTGGGTATACAACATAAAATACGTGTGAATCTAATGGGCAGTACAACTACTATATTATACAGATGTTTTGTGTTATAATAACTTTGCATGTAGGTAGACGTGAGAGATGTTTTCACATAAATACTAATAACGTCAATTCTGAAGCACATCAATCAGTGATGAGCCAAATCTTCATTGGAACCAACACAATTCTTAGTTTCTTAAATTATATTCCAACTCTATTCCGTATTGTTTAGCTGAAGTTGAAACCGTTCTTTTTCTATATAACTATCAGTAAAGTACTTATATATACAGGGTGACCCAAAAAACGGGCCCGCACTCTAATTAGGCTCCATTTCTGAGTGTTTTGTCTGAATGAAATGAAACTTTGGTCATAACTAGTTTATTATATTCAAAACATCACATCAAAACACAAGGGTATTTGGCCTTTTTTTCTCCGTTCTACAGCATATGTTCTAGATGACCTCCATTTAGCTTTTGTTTTATTGGAGTCAACCTGTGTATATATATATATATATATATAGTGATGGTTGTGTAGTTCCAACGAGAGAAAAATGTATATTTAAAAGAGTGTAGCCATCAACAATTGTGGGTTTTTTTTAAAGGTTTTCATCATATTTTTATTTTAAAATATTTTTATAACGCGTTTCGAGCTTGGGATGTGCTCTCTTCAGATGTTTTCGTAAAAAGTTTTCCTTTAAAATGGGAGTTTGTAGAGTTACCTCCGCTGATATTAAATATGTTTTTCAGAGTGATGCGTGTGCTCAGACATTCTGACTCCAGCTGTAAGTGTTCAAAGTGTCCGGTCAAAGTTAGTTTCAAAGAGTGTTTTTTAGTCCATATGGTGAAGGTTTTTATGGGTTTTAGGGTTCTTTTTAAAGACTTTCTTTCCCCGTGTATAGCATACACTCACACACAATCACACACGCATACATATACATTCATGTGTGTGCCTGCGTACGTGTGATATGTTAAGGCCTTAGGAGCATTTGGGGCTAAATGAAGGGGGAGGACAATGATGGACTTAGTCATTTCTCTTTTTTTTTGCATCGTGCAGAACTCAAATTTACACATGTTAAGGCTTAAAACTGCATCGTTTGTTGGTTTTCACCAAGATTTGACGTCCCCCAAGGGCTTTTTGGAGCTAAATTTGGTGGGTAAATGCTGAACTATTTTTTTTTTGCCTGACTATGTCTTACAACCCTGAATGCATATACATGAAACTTATATATATATATATTCAAAACGGAGAATATATTAGGAAAACGTTGGGAAATTTTTAGGGGAAATATGTAATCCTGGGGAAATATAAAAACCGATGGTTAACTATGCGCATTCATATATTCATTACATAATTTATAGTTAAAAGAGTGAGATACCTTTCGAATATTTAAAGCACGCAAACTGTAATAGCTTTATTATTAATATATTTTTCACAGTAGCAAAGAACTATTTACACAGAACTAGAAGGGCGTCCGGCGTTGCCTGCTCATTAAATACGCTAATCTAATTTTAATTAATGCCGATTTCGGATTTATTGTAGAGCCAATTACCGATTGGTTCTTATATTGTACCTAATATATAGTAGTGATTTAAAAAATTACAAAAATGAATTGGGTATTTTCAACAAGAATCGAAACTAAAACATTTACCGTTGCGTCTTTAGTTGTTATTGTTTAAGCTATCATCAGACGGATCAGAAATAGTTAAAAATGAACCGACTTTAATGTATAAAACGTAATATAATAATATAAAACGTAACGACTTTAACGTATGGAAGAATATTTCCGCATGCGAATAATATAACTTATTCAACTTACTGTTGCCAAATTTCAGTTTTTTTTTTTTAATTTTTCAATTTTGATCTTTAGCAGCTATTTTAAAGGCTTCTGTGTGTGTGTGTGTGTGTGTGTGTGTGTGTGTGTGGTTGATATTCTTACGAGGAGGTAAAATGAAAAAAAAACAAGTTATTTGTTCATTAACGTTTCGTTTTTGAATAAAAGAAAATAAAGATGCACTCATTTCAATTACACATTTGAATGATAACGGCTATATTCATTGCAAAAAACATACATTTTATTATACCACTTTTAGATACCGAAAAAACTATACATTACTCGCTCCACGACGCTATACGTTTTGGATGCTAAAAGACTTTTCATTCCGAAATAGAAAAGACAGCTTTTTCAGGAGTATATTTTCAAATACTTTTATTGGTATTTTATTTTCTTCAATATAATCATCCCGAGGAAGTCTTGAAAGACGAAACGTTGAGTATGTAACTTAGATTTTTTCTTTTTCATTGAACCAGTCTCTCTCGCCGACTAGTATGCCACCTATCTTCCCCGAATGGCTCGATTTACCACCTTATAGCAGATGACTCCCCCAAAACTGAATTTAGGAATATACTAATTAAAAACGCCGCCATTTTAGCCGTCTCACACTATGAAGTGCGTCTCCCAATCATTGAAGCCCTACTAATCCTTATGAAAAAACAAACAACTATCAGTCATGCCCAATATGAAGGGGGAGACATGCTTTAGTGCTTTTAATGATTTTAAACGATTTTAATCGACTTTTAAATATACCAACGCAATTTTTAATTCATCACTTGCCTGGGGACGATTTAGGGAAGTCGAAAACGTTCGCGACAAATATCTTTTTGCACTAGAACGGTACGTTCGAACATTAGGTCAGCAAAAAGAACAAGAATGGATTGCAAGAAACAAACAGGAATTGTCTCTGCTCTTCAATGAAACATGTACACATGTTCTCATAAACACGCATACACATATATCTATACAAGTGAGAATGTGCATGTAAGGACACTTCTAAACCTATATACTCAAAGAGTCTGTCTACAAATTTGAAATTTTGTATATAGGGTATTCAGGTGTGTGGAAAACTTCCATCGGTTTTCCTCCGGAGAATAGAGCGGTAAGAGGTGAAAATTGGTACTTGAGGGTCATCGGATTTTTATTTGATAAGTGTTCCACGACTCCGCATGTGCGTTCTCGAAACTTGACAGCTTCCTTATGTTAAGAATAAGTAGGTTTGAAAACTCTTTTTATAGATTGTGGCAAGATACTCTAATGTTTATCGGACTTGACTCACTTTTAGTTTTTGGTGTTTATTTTAGCTTTAGTATTTTTTTTTTTACTTACAAGAAGTGAACTTTTTAGAAAAAAAAATACCCGCACGCACATGTCTGTTTCTTTCCGTTTTTCTTTTTAAGTAATTTAACATTACATTTAATACCTACAGCATTTCTGATTATAATAAGACATCTGAATTAATTGAAATATATTTATGCGTATTTTACGACCGAACAACGCCGGACGGCCTGCTAGCGGGGGTATAATATATATATATATATATATAACGGTCTACAAAAGTGCAATCATTTCACTACCCCTCGCGTCAAGCTGCGACCTTGCAAAAAAAGAAAATGGAAACCGACATGTTGAGTTTTAAGCAGATGTTTTTCTCTAAATCCGGGTTTAATTTTCGCAACGTATTTTTTTTTATTGATTTTAACACAATTTTGAAAAACACACCAAAGAGTGTTTTAACAGAAGTGCGGTCTTTAGACTTTTTCTCTTTAATAAACTATCTAATCATGCAATATACTTCTTGAACTCTGTTCTTCCTAAAATAATTTTATAAAATACAAATTAGATTTTAAAGTTTTGTTGAATTAAATTTTCTATAAAAATATGAATGAAGTTCTGCAATGTGATTCGTTTAAATAAAAGCAAATAATTTTTTTTTTTTTTTTTTTTGCCAATTAATTTCCATGACTTCGCAGATATTAGACGATATTTTTGCAACGGAGGAGACTAGCTCAAGATGGTTTAAATCGAACTAATTGGATCGTTAACATCAAATATTTCCTAACGTTGATTCGAAGACTTTTTCAAATCAAGTATAAGACTTGAGTGAAGCATCATTTCACGTGAAACAAAAACAAAACGTGTTGACAAACATTCGATTCTAGGAGCAATTTTTATTTATTTTTTAGTTATTATCGAGTCAACACATTTTTAACTAAAATTTAGTTAGCAAATAAAGAAAAAATGTTAAATACATTAAATGTACTCGTATTACAAAATATAATCATTTCTGCTGAATTCTTGATTCAGATTTATTTTCTCATTAGAAAATTTTGAAATACAAATTAACAATTAATTAGAGAATTGGTCAATTCTTTGTTGCTACTTTTATAGGATGTGCATCTATTAGACACTTGAATGTGAGGGTTAGGGAAAATAATAATGGCAGTTTTCAGTGTTTAAGAAGCGGACTGTTTGACTGGTGAAGGTTGATAGACATTTCAAAGGTCAGAGGTTACGAAAACCGCGAAACCACATGATTTCCAGGCGAATACTTTCGCACTCTTCAGCTGATATGTCATCAAGCAGGGAAGACTAGTTTTGATGCGATCCCCAATCGGAGGCAGAACAAGCTTCTGGTCGAATTTATCGAACCGAGCTTCCTGTTTGCCTATCTGCCTGTACTTCTCTCTCTTGCGCGCGTTTATACAAGTTATCTATCGTTGTAATGCTTTCCTTTCGCTGTTTGTGTATCTTCTACACGTTTTTATAAACATCGGGGTCGCATAGCGTGTTTTCTGATACAGGAGAAAATACGGGGGTTTGGTGGCATTGGTCGCATAGGGTAGAACGCTGCAAAGGGTCTGGCCTTGTCTGATGCTGACGAGATTACCTCAGGTCCATTGATGATAGTTGGGATAGAGCACACGCTTCTAAACTGACTGAGCATACAACTTTCTCACGTCCTTTATACTTTTACGGTGGTTGCTGGCAGTCGTAAAAGCGGCTTTAGTTTCAGTACATCGGTTACGTTGAAAGCAATTGAAAAGGCGATTTCGGTGCACACTGGCAGCGGAACATTCCGGAGAGAACCATGGCTGGATGTCAAGTTTTCGCTGGAATTTTACCGAGGGTATGAAACGGTCTATAACTAAAATCAACTATTCCCTTATGTCTGATACTATAGGGGGCACATCCTTTTAAAATATGGCACGGTGACGTAGATCTGAAATGTTCGGCAGCTATTCCAGTCAGCCATAGAGTATCGATATATTGTACGATGGAGTGGTACATCTGAGGATTTGTTACATTTCGTGTTTATTTTAACTGATACAACACTGGTCGGAAGATCCAAGCGGAGGCAGAACAGATGAAAATGGCTCAGGGCAAGTTGTAAGGAAAAAATCTCGGAGACTTGCATACTGACCGTTAGTATCGAGCACACGGGCGAGTTAGCGAACAATCTGAGTGACGTCATAAGCAATCGAGAAATCGTGACAGAACCTCCCCTCATCATCTGTCTAGTTTGACTGGGTTTCGACCTCTGGAAGGTTGGAACTTAGACCTCTAATGCTGGAGAAGGAAACATGGTAATGGGGTTCTACGTTGGAAGTTGAAGATCTGGGTTTAATCGTGTTTTTTTCTGGAAAATTTTCATAATGGTGTTGTGGCAGTTGTGGAATAGCTCTACAGACTTGCTTAGAGCAGGACAGAGAAAGTGAGAGAAAAAGAAACGAAGAAATGTATTTTTGTCGCACATAAGGCACAGTTGTAACAATTACCCACTAATATGGCATCTAGAAGCTCCACCAGAAGCTACTGCATGGTCCAGAATCCATTCATAAAATGGAAATACAGCCCCAGTATTTTGCATCTGCTGATATGACAGCTCTATAGTGGTTAGTCAGGGACCGAACCCTGGATTATCAAGCGGATAAAGTCAGCCCATATAAAACGTTTACTTCTCGCACCCTTACTAGTGATATGGCCACAAGGATAGAAACAGAAAATTCCCGACATCTTTGGCGACTGTTCACGCAAAATACTGCCAACCTAGAATACAATTTTTTTCTTCTCCTTTTGCATCCATAATGCATTGTCTACTCTCCATTAGAAACATATTAAATAGTGTACTTTATATAAGACTAATTGCCGTGTTTAAGAAAGAGTATGGTGATAGATTCCCCTCACACAAACTGGAAATAGAATTTTCGAATCTATTTATACTATATTTAAACTCAACTTTCTATATATAATTAATGCATTCATAGACGAGAAACTAATGAATACAGTGCATACACTAAATACAACAAGCAAATAAAAATATATAAATTAAAAAAAACTACTATAAATATAAATAATAATAACAATAATCTATAATAAAGCAGAATACATCCATTTTCAACAGTTTTCAAACGTTTTCTGCTAAAAATGTAAATATTAATCCCAAATATAGAAAATAAATGTGAGTAATAGTAAAAACATCAAAAAATTAAAAAAATAATAAACAGCAATTGATTATTTTGGTTTTTCAAGCTTTATGAAAATTAGTTAATATTTAAACCTTATTCTTATGGGCATTACTAGTCAGCGCGATAAATGTTTTTTCGGATTGCAAATTTTAAGTGACATGAAATAATTTCATCGTATGAAATGGATATCTTAAATTCACATGGACATTTTATTTTTATAAATACAGATTCATTATTTCATTAATCAAAAACGTATGGTTGAAGCTCATCGGTGGGGATTTTTACAAATCTTTTCGGCAACACATTTGCAGACATATCTCAGTTCTAACTTAAGATCAACTCAACTGACTGAGCAACTGACAACTGTTTGAAATGGATCACAAGATTGACAGGACAGAGAATCCATCAGGAAGTATGTTTGCAGATGTGAAGCTAAAAATGTGCGCATGACGTTTTCTACCTATTTCTGTTCATTATTGAGCATTTTAATCTAAACTGTGAAAAAACCTTCGATTATTACCTGTGTACATAAATTATATATATATATATATAAACGGAAATTCTAAGAATAACTTCTCCCAAGCTTTGATATGTGTATGCATGTATATTTGTGTGTGCATACATTAATTATACGTGTATATTTATGTCAGTACATATATCTCTATGTAAGTGTTCAGATGCATGCATGTATACCTGTATGCTCGTCACATGCATACATTGAAAGGTTTTCACAACCGTTACGGTATTAGCTCAAGCACATTACAGTAAATTACATTTAGATACATAAAAATAGGATAGTGAAACGCTTAATAACACAATTGATTTGTAACTTCTTCGTTATTGGTTTCCTACACCTCTCCTATCATTTCCGATATGATGCGTGCGTGTTTGGTTAGTAAAAAGAGATCGCCATTTTATTGGTTAAACTATTTTCTTTGTAACGCGATGAAGGATTAAAGTCCTCCGCCTCCGGGGAAATAAGCAATCTCTTCTATCATCTCTATTCATTGAAAAATCCATCTCTGCTTGATTTCGTTTTTATTTGATATCGACTTCATAATAGATTAATAATGCCTTTCCAAACTGTCTTTTCTGTTGGGTATAAAAGTGTTAATTTCCCAAAAGATAACATCCGATTTGAACTGTTATGTCTATTTTTCTTAATTTATTTCAAGCGAACGGCAAAATCACGACCGAAATTTGGTAAATACTTTATATGTATAACCACGGGGAACATGAATTCCCTTTCCTGCCTCACCCCTCTCCCCCTGCCCCTCTCTCTCCCCCTGCCCCTCTCTCTCCCCCTCACCCTCTCTCTCCCCCTCACCCTCTCTCTCCCCCTCACCCTCTCTCTCCCATTGCCTCTCCCTCTATATCTTTCCCCTTCTCTTCTCTGCCTTTCCCCCTTCTCTTCTCTGCCTTTCCCCCTTCTCTTCTCTGCCTTTCCCCCTTCTCTTCTCTGCCTTTCCCCCTTCTCTTCTCTGCCTTTCCCCCTTCTCTTCTCTGCCTTTCCCCCTTCTCTTCTCTGCCTTTCCCCCTTCTCTTCTCTGCCTTTCCCCCCTCTCTTCTGTGTCTCTTCCTCCCCCTCCGTATCTCTTCTCTGTGTCTCTTCCTCCCCCTCCGTATCTCTTCTCTGTGTCTCTTCCTCCCCCTCCGTATCTCTTCTCTGTGTCTCTTCCTCCCCCTCCGTATCTCTTCTCTGTGTCTCTTCCTCCCCCTCCGTATCTCTTCTCTGTGTCTCTTCCTCCCCCTCCGTATCTCCTCTCTCTCCTCTCTTTATCTTCCTGGCATTCATGTTTATCCTAATAACATCAGAATAGCTGTCTTTGCTAATTTGTTAATCTCATTTTAATGTGTGAAAGGTGATAACATACGTGCTAAGCAGAAATGCCGTACTTTATTATCAACATCGCATAAGTGTTTCGTTCAAAAACCACCATCCGCGGCGTATTGTTGCCACATCTGGGCTGGTGCATCCACCACCAGCCTTTCGCCTTTGGACATGATCCAAAAATGAATCTCCAACCTTATAGGTTCCACACTATAAACCGCTGCCCGATCGTTGGAATGTTGCATAACTTGGCCTATTTTCACTTCTTGCACAAAATGCATCTACGAATGCTGTGTTCTTAGTACCCTACTGTATCGAGCAGAGACTTGGACCACGTATGCTTGTCACAAGAAAAGACTGAACGTCTACCATCTCGATGCTTGCAACATATCATGGGCATCAATTGCTGGGATAGAATCACCAACGAAGAGATGCTAAGACGTGCCGCCACCGCTCCTTGTTTCAGACACTCAAGATACAACGATCGCGCTGGCCTGGACACCTGCGCAGAATGTCGGATGGCAGTCTCCCTAGGGATAGCATCTACAGCGAACTGGCAAATGGATCAAGAAGCTGCGATCGCCCGGTGCTGCGCTTTAAAGACGTGGCCAAACGGGATCTGATCGCTCTTGTCATCCATGTGAATGTGTGGGAGGAGCTAGCCGAAGATAGACCAGCATGGAGGCGTCCCTTGAGTAAGGGTGGCGGAGGACTTGAGAACCTTTGGTTCGAGAGGCTGGCGCAGAGAAGACAAAACTAGTGACTACGTTTACTATTGCTTGCCATTATGGCTTATTTTAAAGTATTTTAATAGGACGTGCACTGAAGTGGTTGCATTTGTACCGTTTTAAGTACGTAACCTCGACAAATCCGTTTATCAACAAAGTTCCACACCTTCACTGTAGATGTCACTAGATACATAAAATCCCTATACTTTAATGGATTTTCCAATCTGACTACTAGATCTTGGAATTCCCTCTCTGCTTCCCTCTTCTGATTGTATGTATATTCAGAGGTTTAAATGTTATGTAAACCAACATGTCGCTCATATCCTTACATAGACCCATGTAAACATGATCTCAACTAGTCGAATAGTAGCCCATCACACAAGTGACAATATAAATTATGCGGAGTAAGTAAAAAAAAAAAAATTAAGACGACAAATGGTATGTCTTGATTATTCGAATTGTAACAAATGAGTCGAATACTTAAGAATTCGCAAACAGGGAGTGACGGGAAACCAAAATCAAACCGGTTAATACACCATTTTTTTTCAACGCCTACTCCCCACCCTTCAAACTACTACAGCTCTTAAAAGAAACCGTTATGACAATATTTTTGCGTCCTTATTTCTCTGCCGTCGATTAGTTTTGTACTCGTTGACTTTGTGATGAGACAAATATACATTTACAAATAAATACGCATTGCTCGTTAATATAAAGTGGAAGATGTCTGCGCTTGAGTCATTAAAATAAACATCCACCAAAACGCTCTTTTCTCTCAAATTTTGGACTTCAATCATACATCTGATTTCATTAAAGTAAATATAATTATTTTTTTACTCGCGTTCACCTAACAAGGCATATCGTAACTAGGACGTAAGTGAGCTACTAACCATTTGGGCCATGCCCAAGAAAATGTAACAAGATGTTGGTTTACATTTAAACTTCTACGTATCAGTACGGTCATGGTAGCAGGAAGGATTTTTCCAAATTCTTGCTGTTTGAGGGAAGAAACTATGAGTAATGTTTCTGGCATTTGCAGACTTTTACAGTGGATGGGTGAGATTTTGTTGCTAAGCGGGCTTGTCGAGGATCTGTACGTCGAAGGAGCACAAGTCCAACAAATTCATCAGAGCACATTCCATTAAAATATTTGTAAAACTGGCAGAAATGGGACAGGGGTTGAAGCTTGGTTGACAAAGTGGGACCTACTCGATTTAAAACTTTTTTTTTGGGGGGGGGGCTATCAAAGAGAGAAGGGCTAGTGGTGGATGCACCAGCCCATATATATGGCAACTTTGCAGCAATCTTTACGATGTTCTCAATGTATTTGTTCCAGTTCATATTTTTAATTATTAATCCTCCATCTACTGGTCTATTTTGTAACATATCAAAATAGTTGTTTCTCCAAGGCAATCCAAATTAAAATGCGCTCTTTTCCTTCTGGTTTTTGTTAGACATAAAAATGTTGATTATATAATCCGACTGTATTCTGTTGATTATATAATCCGATTTTATATTATCATTTTGCCTCTCGTTCCGCGTGATTCATCACCGATTTGTCTGGGCTTCATTTTTTAATGCTTTCTCTTTAGTTTGTGTTTTGTTTTTTTATTTTTAATCTGTAACTTCTCTTCGTTATTACGATTAGATAAAGAAATTGAAATACTCTAATTTTCACATCTTTTTCGTGATCTTTTTACTTCCTATTTCTGCGATCAATTGTAAACTTTAAAAACACATTTTCTTTATTTTCGAACGAATTCAACTATAATATAAATCTTTTTTTGTTTAAATGTATGCATGGACATTTCCGACATAGGCAACGGATTTTCACAAGATCAGTATCATTTTAAAGTCCGATTCTTCGGACGACAAATATCGAAAAATTGGCTAAAAGCATGAATTCCTCCACTCTCAACTGGGCACTTTTTCTTAGAGGGAGGGGTCGCTTTTTTTCGCCGATATTTTCGAAAGTCATCCCCTCTTTTCAATTGTCTAGCCTTAATTCAAACCTACGTGATTTCCGGTGTCGAGATGGGCGCAACAGCAAAGACGCCATTTTTTTTTTTTTTTTTTTTTTTTTTTTTTTTACGTTATTTTCTTCCTTCACGGTACGGGTTCGAGCCTGCCTTCTACATTCTTTGCTCAACACACGCCTCCAAACACCGGGGCAATACGGGCATCCAGACTAGTATCTAATATAGACAAAATATGAAAACGCCAATATGAAATAATTGTATATTACATTGTGTTTCTAAAAATTGTTGACGTGATCTTCACTCGGTATATATTATGAAAAACCTGATCTTTGAGTGTCTGGAAATTTGTTTCAGAATTATCGATCATACTATCGATCATACTAAAGATCCCGTTATAAATAAGTAATTATTGGATCTGATTTATTTGAAGCCACACTTGATTTTTTTTTTCTGAATTTTACATTCAGAAAACCAAATCAGAAAACGTGTACGGATTTTAGCAATTGTTCCCCTTTCTACAGTATTTTCGCGTGTCATTTATTATACGGTTGAATTATGTAACTAAAAAAACTGTTTTTTCTCAATATAATTATTTTTCTTATTCTAAAACTCGGTGAGTGTTGCATGAATGCGTGTGCGACCACATTCTGTCAAGCACTGATTGCTATGTGTGCTAGAAATTAGACTGTATACCAAACGTAATTCATTTCCTCTCTCCTTCCGTGTCTCTTTCGCGCTCTGTCTGCCGGTGATCCTTTCGCTCTGTTTCTCCCCCCCCCATATTTCTACTCTCCTTTTTCTCTCTCTACATTTCTCCCACTATATCGCCTCGCTTTCTTTTACTTTCGATCCCCCTCTTTCTCTCTACCGTGTATACTCTCCCTTCTCCCCTCAAATACCTTTTCTCCTTATTTTCATGGAGATGTTCACTTTACTAAAATTATGATCATTTGCAAACTTTTCCTTATATCAACATTTTTTCTCTTATCTTAAACAATTTTCCGCTCATTTTTCTTTTTTTTTTTTCTCACAACAAAAACCAATTTTGAATAATGCAATGGAGATTTTTTTCTCTTCTCTCAGAAACTGGAATTTTTCCAAACAAAACGGAAAAAAATTACAATTTTTCAAAAGTTATTTTATATTCAGTTTCCAAATCTTTTTATTTGATGATAAAACTATAATCTTCCCACACCAGTTATGTACGCCACGCCCTTAACCCTAAACCACCCCATCGCTTTTTCCATCCCCCAACCCACGTGCAATTCACTTATAATTTTGCACATTGGAAAAAAATTACATACGTCCACAAACTTCTGAGAGAGGGTTTGTTCGTCGTCACGTTGTAGTTTAACATAACGCTTCCTCAATAAACGCGCTGATTAGATGGACGCATAGAAAGTTACTTTTTCATTGGTTTTGCGTAATAAAATCTGCATTCTTTGGATTATTCTGGTTATTATTCTTATCTTGGGGTTATTCTCAAAACGTTTTGGTCGATGTAACCAGACTTTCAAGTGAATTCAAAGATTGAAAGCTCTACGAAATTTCGAACTAAGCCGTGACCGTCGTAATAGTAGGCCTAATCACTAAAGGAGTGCCTCACGCCTGATATACTAGTAGACAAGATCTGTCGAACAGTCAGGCTATAGATAATAGATATCTTTACAATAAGATTGGAAAAAAGAAAAATATAATTTATACTGAAACTGGACTCCTTCAATATTTAAAAGCAAATGAGAAAAAAGCAAAAAAAAATATCGTGTTTTTTATTCTGTGAAACATTCTGAAAATAAACATTTTGTTTAATTAACTTAAAGGACTAAAATTCGTTTATTATTTACTTAAAACCTCATTGAAAAGAAACAAGATTAGAATTATACTGAAACTGAACTTTATTAAAAATAAAATTTTTAAAAAGACGACATAAGAATTATGCATGTAAAATGATGGTTGCAGTGCGACATTATCAAATACGGAAAAAACTGAATTATGATTTTAAGAAATAAATCAAAATCGAACGATTAATAGTTTTTACATGAAAAATATTTAAAATAAAAAAAATAATTTAAACCCAGTCATTAGTGCAGAAATATATTTTTTAAATACAACTTGTTGAAAAATCCGGATAAATTAGCTACAAAATGGGGTTTTATATGTTACTGCAGCACGGCCCGTATTTTTGCATAAAAACCATAAACGATTAATGAAATTTTGGATTTTTGTTCTTATATATATATATATAATTATGATGTACCTAACGATCATAAAACAAATATAATTTAACAAACATCACATGATCTGAGTTTTGTTTTTTTTCCTTATTTTAAGAAAAATCAACTTTTATTACAAATGAAATGGGAGCTGCCATGTTTTTAAAATGTTACGATTCAATGGTGGACAACTCAATTCGACTACTGAGATTTTGTTTGGATTCAAATAAAAACTTGTTTTTACTAAAAATAGTACATTTTTTTTTTTCATATGGAAAATAAAAATTATCAATTTACGTGATGTTTTTAATATACTTTCGTTCCGTAAGTTGTACAGACATCAGCGATCTCTTTATTTTTGTGTTTTTAATTAAGTCGGATTCTAAATAAGAACATAATTTTGTAAGAATTGTTGATGCAAAAAAAAAAAACGAAAAATTTGCAATAAATTCAAAATTATTTGGGAATAACTTTATAAACAATTTTAGTTTACACGTTTATTTTATGGAATTATGTTTGACTTGTAATTTTGACTGAAAATAAAGATTACTTTTTAAAATGATTATGCAAAGAATTTCGTCACAGCAGTAATATACTTGAAACACTTTTATACGAAAATGTTTTAATAGAATTCATTAAATTTAAGAGAAAGTTGCAACTGAAACTAAACGCCTGCTACATAAATGACTCTATAGAAACTAAATATCTACAAAAATATATAAATAATACTGTGAAAAGTGTTATTTTAAGAGAACAAACTGGGGGGAAAATACTGTAAAAAAATGAACAGGTTTAAAAGCTAAAATAAAATTAACTTTCTGACAAAACATTCACTTTTTTTCGTGTTTTTTTTTTTTTTTTTTTTTTTTTTTTTAGGTCCTTATGAGAAAATATACAGTTAAAAGACAAATAATTAACATTTTTTGTTGTACAATAAAGAAAAGTTTGTAAAAAATCTTAGTTAAATTATTTCTAAACTAGTGCACTTAAAATTAAAGTCATGTGCAAATTATTAATTAAATGCATTTAACAAATATAAAACTGCACAGTACCTTCCCGACCCAAAATACTTAAATTTTATTACCATATATATGCGTGCCAATACACTGTTTAATGGAACCGAATATTCAATCTTGTTAACGACAATGTTCATTCGTAAATGATGCAAATGTGATCGAACGCTTTTACTGCGATGAGAAATGAAATTCGATCAACTAATGATGGAGATGAGCACTGTTTTCTGCAAACAGATCGAATTCGAAACAAAGGCTTGTAATGTTATCATAGTCTACTAATTCGATACCAGGCGGCATCGTATATCTGTATTGTTTAATATTTTTAACTTTTTCTTTCCATTAACGCATCGATCAACTATAAGCACATCAAAAGGCGATGGCGGTTTGATTTACTTTTTGTACTGTGGATATGCGCCGCGTTGGTTTTGGTTGATATTCTCACAAAATCAGATGTATTTTACGTTTTCGTGTCATAACGATCACGACCTTGTTTGCGTTTTGTTTTCAGCCATCTATTTTTTCTTTCGTCATAAACGTGGCATATTTTGAACTGAATTATGTATCGGGTTTACATAAAAATGTACCATTGCCACTTTTAATTATGAAAGCTTCCCAAACTGTGGCGAGATAACTCAAGTGCTACTTAATAGCGAGGCTTCTTTTTCTTCGTTTTGGCGGCGTCGGTAGCAATCGAGAGAAGCACTCGTTTTTAGAATATAAGATCCGGTCTTTCTACTTCGCATTGTGACAA
>NC_136490.1:9568876-9663876 GCF_053919585.1 Euprymna scolopes
ATTTAATCTAAAATAGCGTATTAAATCGATCAAACTAAAAAAAAAAATCTAACTAGGATTGAACCTGATATATCGATATTTTTGTCTTTTATTTAGTATGCATTTCACTTCGGTTTATTAGAAAAATACTTCAACTAGGATGATTTTTATGATGGTGACTATTTTTAATGCTTCAAATAAGGTAAGATAGCTATGGTTTTAAGACAAATGATTATTTCCCTTCCATGAGTATTCTTTTTAAGCGTTTTTCTTTGTCAAATTAAAGAGAAAGTATGTGGCCACTTGACGTGTTTCTGTGTAGGCGTTAGTCGTCAATGTATGCATGGATTATTGGTTAGTTCAACTTTTTTTGCTTTTAATCTAAATTTTCATGTCAATTTATTAAATTATTAAACGAAAGTGGAAAATTTATTTTCCTGTAAAATTTATAAGTTGAAATCTAACATGGCGTTGAATCTTGGACAACGCTTAATAGCTATATTTTTGTTTATTTTATTTTTGTTATCGTTAAGCTTACGATATCCATTGCGACATCGCAGCAACTTTTTTTTAAAACTGGAATCCATACTGTGATCGTTTTCTCATCTGTTTAATTCATTAGTGCGCACCGCCTCGAGTATTAGGATGCTTAAACCTTTTATTCACTAACTTGTATGTATATATGAATATATACTAGAATAAAGACCCGACGTTTCTCTGGATTGAATGAGGATTTATTGTCATCGAAATCAGTGAAATCTCATTTTTCAATCCAATCGATTAATTGCCTGCTCTAGTTGTGATCCATGCGCGGAGCACAAGAAGGAAGCTTCACGTGCATCCCCGCAATACCTTATAGTTTACATTGCACTGTAGCGAACCTAATGTTTATTTTATAAAATTATTTTTATATAATGAATTCATAATGCCTTGAATTAAAATTTAGAATGCAAGAGTAAGGTATCATGGTTCACTTGTGCTCTAAGCAGGAACATTTATTTCGGACGCGTCTCTGATGTAAAATCAACAGTAGATTTTTATGACAATCTATCTGCTTGTGCGGTAATAAAACATTGATATGAACTTGTGATGTTGTACTGTATAAGGTGTTTACTTTAGTCAAAATCGTCTGTGCCTTTTTTCATCGGATTTGTTGAATTATCGCCCACTGATACTTGTCGGGGATTTCCTCTACCAAAGCAATCTAAGAACACTGCCAGGCACACCAAGTACATATGTATGAAATTTCATAAAAATCGGCCTAGCCGTATAGGATTCCACAGGAAACGAACTCTCTCTCCCACACACACAGTTCCATTTATATAATAGTAAATAAATAAATAGATAGATATACTATATCCATAGTGCTTACAGTCAGGTCACGAGAAAACAATTTCCGTTTTATAATATTGATAATTTTTTTCATAAAATTCCAACCTAAATTAAAAAAAAAATGACTTCTATACTTTGTTTCTTCCGGTTCCGTTCAATGAATCTCTCAATTTTATTTCCTTGTTTCAATATTGTTTCTACGTCAACATGCGTCGTTTTTATTAGTTTTCACCAAAATAAGTTTTAGATTCAAATTACCTTGCTTTTAATGGCGCGTATTGAAGTCTGCCTCTTATATTTGTCAATGAAGGTTTTGGGGACTATGTCAACGGTCGGCCTGCTCATATCTTAATCGAGCTTTAATGCCTCACCTTTATTTTGTTGTTCTCTTACGCTTCAATTTAAATTGCATTTTCGTCGGTCATTTTTTTTTATATACATAAATCATCATTTATCAAAGGCCCGAGGGCCACACGAAGATAAGTGTTAGTGAGTGTACGTAGTAATCGTTCGTAGTGGAAATTTGAAAATTGGGTTACTCAAGGGAACGGCTCGTCAAGAACTTGTCCCCCTTGAACAGAGACGACCATATTGTAGTCAGCTGGACAGCAGGGAACCGGGAAAGAGTTCCACAGGCGTGCATTTCTAAGAAAGAAGCTTTGTTCATGGATTTTACGTTTACGTTCGGGCACAGATAAAGAGTGGCGTGAATTATTGATAGCGGTTTTAGCTAGACGAGTGTTTTCTCATGAAAGTTTGCCGTAGAAAATAACGATAAAGCAGAGATAGGCTCGTAACGTCTCTTCTGTGGGAAAGAAGTGTCAGAAGAAAAAAGGGCATCCCATACTAGGCTATGAAGTCTATTTTGAACTCTGTCAGGGTAAGATGAGGTGCTTCTAGCAACTCCTGTCCAGGTGTGGCAACAACACTCCATACTAAAACGTACTCGGGTCTTAGAGAGGTAGAGAATTGCATCGACAGTGAGATATCTACTGAAGCGATAGACTATCCCAACATTTTTCCAGCAATCTTGGCAATCGATTAAACGTACGGTTCCATTTCAGATCAGAAGTAACGGTCAGACCCATAAACATGTTAAAATATGGAGTCCTCCCAAGACGAGGGCTATTAATGCCATACGGGGGTCAGAGCGTTGAGAAGCTAGAAGCTTGGTTTGAAATGCATGAAAATTAACCAGCCACCTCTTTCCCCAATGCACCACGCGCTCAAGATCTGAGGAGGGGGAATAAGAGAACTTGGTCATTTACGGCCTTTGAAGTGTTGCCATAGATGATAGTGTCGTCAGTATACATGTCTACGAATGATCTTTGGATGTGATGGAGATCATTGATGGAGATCAGGAAGCGTGTTGGGCACCGGATGGACCCCTGAGGGACGCCAGCATTAATACTATAAGCTTCTGATTACTGTCCCTCAACCACTACTATGAACCTATCAGAGAAATTATTTAATAATATAAGACATTTACAGCTATACCGTAGCTGGATATCTTGTGAAGTAGACCTTTATGCCAAAGGCCTTTTGATATGTCAAGAGCAATTGTCCTAGAAAGGAATCGTCCGTCAAGAGATTCGCTAATCTTATGAGATATAACTATTAGCACATCTGCTGTAGATCTAGCAGAACGGAAACCATATTGCATGTCACTGAGGAGGTTATTTTTGTTGAGGTGGTTGACTATTTCTGTTTAACAGATTTCAGTAACTTACTCATGACGCACAGGAGACTTGAGGAATCGTTAATTCCCGTTGACAATCGGACGAGTTGACATCATCATTCCGGACTATCTGAATTATAATCGCAATTTTCATTCGTAAATATTTTGACTCCAAAAGATATTTGTTAAAATATATTCATTTTCGTGTTAATTAAATAATTCGTTGATATTTTTAATTTTTCTTTGTCACCTTCATTTGTAAACATATCTTTTAAAATACAAAAAGTAAACAAATATATTTTTCAAATCGGTGAACTATTTGTTTTCTTTGATATGTGTTCAGTTAGAAAACTTACGAAATTTTCAGAATTTAAAATAAAACAAATTACTGGTTTGTTTTTCCTAAATTTTGAAGTATTTTTCTTCAAATTTAATACATTTGCATTGCATAATAGAACCATATTACAATAGTTTTTTTTAATTATAATTTCAAGAAGTACACAAGTTTAATTTGTACATGCTAACATGGTCTTTATATGTACTAATTATGTTTAGGAAACCTCTTTGTAAAATGTTTTCCATGCTGCATGGGGAATATTTAAAACGAAAATGTGCCTTTAAGTTGGAAGATTAAATAAATGTTTGCCTGAATGCTGATGGGAACGGCGTTTGCTTCAGTCAGTGGAACAAATAGAAAATAAGAAACGTAGATATCTCGTAACTTATTTTAGCGATGGGAAAATTTTGTTTGATGGCATATCTCGAACTGGATGCAATTTGAATAGTAATTAATAAAATGTTTATGCTAATTAGGAAAGTGTTGTACATTTTCAAGCTTTACTCTGATATAATAATTAATAAATGGTTTTGTGAAGCATCAATTATTTACTTTCGGAGCTCGATTATGGCACTTGGAATTTTAATTTTGCCATAAATTTAATAACGTACTGAACTAAACATGTAGATATAATAATATCGTTAAGTTAAAGGGAAATTACTGCTATGTGTTTGTAATTAAATAATAGTAAACCGCTATTCATTTCTCTTTTTTATCCTCCATATTTGCTCAACATGTTTTAATAAAAAGACAATTGTCGCAAAAAATGAACTCTTTAACGTGGAAATTGGGGAATACATGGATATTTATTCTCCGCATAGATCTATAAAAATTGAATATTTTCCTATGATGATAATAATAATAATAATTTTTCTTTTTGAAGATCTATTTGTTGGTAAACATCTGTTTTGTTTTTATGTTTCTTTTGTGTTGGTTATAGGTAAAGAGCTGTAACTTGTGCATTTTTTACAAGTATTGGATGAAATGAACACGATTTCACTTTATTGTAATAAGTAAAATAAAAGCAACGCTTGAAATATTATAGTTAGAAACCTTAATAAGATTCTTCAGAGATCTATGGTTTTGGCATGGGGATTGATTATTCGTATTATTACGTATCATTTTCAGAACGTTTAGCTCGATGTAAGCTTCGACCTTAAGCTGTACCTTGTTGAACTCTAGAAGCTTATTGTTGAATTCAGTAATCAAACGAAACCCTTTATTTAATCCACAAGGGTAGTATGTTCTGGTTCCGTCAGCCATGGCTCCATATAAGTCTTCAGTATTTCGTTATTGTATTTGGAGTATTGACTGCACTTATGATTGCGGGCCCGAAGGGACATGTCAAGTAGTAGATTAAGTACTTAATGAAATTTAGTAGTAAAAATTACTCGCTTTGAAATTTAAGGTTGAATCATCGGTGCGAGCGGCACTCATAATACAATTGCGAATTACATCAGACGTCTACCCAGTCAGGATAAACGGAGCGAGAACGTGCTAATCCTCAAAATGCAATAAACTCTTCCGTTCGTAATCGTGTGCAAATTGTAGAGTCCGACTGATTCCGGCGTTAAACAATACACATCTGAAGAAGATTGAAGTTTACATTCGACTGAAACGTTGTAGAAGTAACGCTCAATATGAGAACAATAGTCCGTAGAATTCAAATATGATCAAATACTGTTTGAAATGTAGAGATAGACAACCGACGAACAGAGCTTCTATAATGGATGCGTGGACGTTTTCTAAATAGGAAAAAACATCTAATTTCTCCCTTCTAATATTTATTTCTGAACCGCAAACACAAGCTAAAAATAAAAAAATAAAAAGTCCTTAAAGGGTTTATCTTTGTGAGATCTGTTTATATATACTATATAGGGGAATCTGCTTCATGTGGTGATAGGTGTCTGCCATATGCTGCCATCATACCCTTGCATCCTCCCACGTCGGTTTTTTGGCCTTCACCAAACACGTCAATTCTCCCCCGGGCCAGGTTGAGCAATATCTTCTGCACACCATTACCTGATGATTTGGCACAAGCCTAAACATAATCCGACCCAAACAGTCCAATAGTTTCTTTTTTTTCTGGACAGCTATCTTCCGACCTATCCTCCATCAACCCAAACCCAGCCACCTTTTTATAGGTTTTTGTTTATTTTTTTGTTTATTTATTTTTTCCTCTTAAAATTACCCGCCAAAACATCCCAATAAATTAGCTTTTCAAATTTTCCCTAAGCAAAATAAGCCAAAATAAATCATCTCTCTTTCCTGTTTTTAACTCCCTATTTTAATATTTACGGACTTGGCTTAATCTTGTAGGCCATCAAATATGAGCACTGTTTTGGGAACGAGCTTTTTCAAAGTTCTGATCTTTAACTCTCCTCTCACTAAATCAGTTCACTAAATCCTTGTCTATTAACCCTTTATGACCGGCTTGAGCTAATTCGTTTCGTCGTAAATAAATGATTATAGTGATATAAATGTGGGAATCGATTCAAACGCGCCTTGTACGTATTAGTTATGTGGATTGATGCCGAATACCTCCAAATTGCAACTCCCATTGCTTACATTCAGTATCCCGCCATTTGTTTCTGAGAATGGAGGATATTTTGTTGTCATTAACGCACTTGTTTCAAGCACTATGGATAATAATCAAGGGAGGTTTATGAAAGGCAAACATTCTCAGTGTCAGCTTAACTATTGAACTTCATAATGAAAGGTCGTCATACTGAAAAGGTCTAAGAATCATAGTATCATTACCCTTTAAACTGTATCATAATTCAGGTCATTAAGGGTTAATCAATAGTTGAAACTTGATGTCACACTTTATAATCTGATTGGTTGATTTTTTTCTTGTTTCCGTTGTTTGACATCCGTTAACTCATTAGTTTAATAGTTTCTCAAAATTGATTATTTTGATACTTCATAATACAACTTCGTACTAGTAACTTCTTTCCAAGAACTGCAGTCTTGTGGAACTCTTTCTGCTGACTGTTTTCTCTTATCTATAGCCATTTTTTTTTCAAGATTAATATGCATTTCGAGTTGCGTTAATCCTCTTTGCTTCTCGTTAGCATTTTACGTGGCTTTACGCCCAACCTGGAGCGATTTCCATTAAGAATAATATAGTTCAATAACATTGTGCATTCATCAAGTCGTACATAAATACATCTAAACTAAACATCATAACGAAAGCCTACAAAATATGTAGCTTGGCATTGTAATGTCCGTGTTATTAATACTAAACTAATCATATTACTTCTGTTTAGTTATTAATACTAAACTAATCATAGTACATCTGTTAAGTTATTAATACTATACTTATCATAGTACTTCTGGTAAGTTAATAATATTAAACTAATTATATTACTTATGTTTAGTTATTAATACTAAACTAATCATATTACATCTATTAAGTTATTAATACTAAACTAATCATATTACTTCTGTTAAGTTGGATGCTTAATGGTGTACTTTTTAATCGTTTTTGAATGGAATTGTTTCCGTATGAAATAATTGTCGCCATATTTGGACCGATGAACGTTTGTCCAATTTAAGAGTTCTCCATAAGTTGCAGAAGCGTAGTTGTAATTTGAGTGGTCTCATCCATTTTTCTGTATCGCCTCTCATGGTGTAACTAATCTCAGTCTTTCCTACAAATATTATTACGGGGCATGTGCTTCAGAATTGGCTTGTCTATTTATTGCTTCCTTTGGTTTGGCTCGTGTGACTCGTTGCTTTAATAACCTCCCTCAATAAACCGTTTTGATAACTCGTTTTTATACAGCTTCCTATTCAAGACGAGGGTACCTATTCGACAACTTCCCGACATGCATTTGTTTGGAGTTTTGTAGAACTGATCCATTCTTAACCAGTTATATTATCAGTATGTAGGTACACTTATATCATGCTAGTTTTCTGCTCACAAGTGTTATTTCAGGTTTTTTCCTTCTGAATTAGTTACCCTACCAAGATTTACCTGTCTAGTTTATGCTGCATAGTGGGAAGTTACGATACGGACAATTGTATGAATAAAAAAAATGAAAACGACACTGACCCTTTGCAGGTTTAACTGGCTTCCTCCAAAGGAGAAAGTTCTATGGAAGTATGAAATTCACAAGAGGTCCTAAGTAGCATGTTTATTCCCGTTAGGGGAAATGACATTAGGATTTTGCAACTCCTTCAGGGATATGTCTACGTCCTCGTATATACAACGCCTGGTATTCCCAAATTTGGTCACCCATCTGGTATTAACCATGCTCAACGTTGCTTAACTTCGGTGAACTAACAATAACCGGTTTGTCAAGGTGGTTATGCCGAATGTATGACTGTATTCTGCGGTAAATGTTAATGTCGTTTAATGGTGTTGCCCTCTTCTCACATACAATTATCTTCCTGGCAATCTATCTGGCATATTGATACTTGATTCGGATTAACCTATTATTCGTTTCTGCCTGCAAATATGTTATAAGTGTGACTATATTTTATTTCGCGCCAGTTTCTTTCTAAACGTATTTCGGAAAAGGAAACGATTGCAGCGGAGGATTTTTTTTCCTTTACTCGCCGAATTTTCTAATACTTTATAAGTCATTTATTGACAAATTTCTCTTGAATTGTATAAAACTCAGTATCTAAAATATATTGTCAATATTAACAATTTGACCATAAAAATCAGATCTCCAAAATAATTGCTCATTATTTGATGAAAAAGTCATATTTTATCGTAATGCAGAGTATATAAAACTAGTTTTAATTACTTTGTCGCAATGTAACATTGATTTTTTTTTTTTTTTTTTTTTTTTAATACTTGAAAGTTAGGTGGGTTAGCAATAAAATTTCCATAAACAAAATTATTGAACGACTAACCGCGTACTGGTGTTCAGTAAGCGATCAAGAAAACAATATTTTTGTTAAATATATGCTCGGTCAATCTTCTGCTTTCTTTTTTATCAATGCTTTACTATGCGTGGCCGTTGATTGGTCGCGATCTTCTGTTAAGTAGAATCTATTCGTGCTTAGGAAACAATGGAAACTTGGCGTTCAAATATTTTATTCAGAGTTTTCTCTTTCGGGAAGAGACTTCATTCCGTTCTATTTAATTTTCTTATTCTTAAAATTGCTTAACAAGTCTCAAGTAAATCTTAGGCACGATTTGTCTGTCCACTTCTTGGACTGGAACTGACTAGAGACTCTGTCCTGTGCTCCGAACATCTGGTGTAATTTCTATCTAATAATTCGACACCTGCGTTTCTAGCGCCATTGAGCCCTCGCTTCAATCACGCCAGTTGCATATGGTTTCCTTTTGATGCCAGGTTATCCTGATATGTACTCTGTAACCCACGCTGAAATTCATACTAGTAAACATAAGCTTTATTTACTGACCTAGTTATAATATATTACAGAGTTCTGCTTCTAAATTTCTTTGGATCTTTGTCCGATAACATTAGCTTGATTTATTAAGTTTTCGAACTAAAACTGACGTTCGTGAAGGATAAAAAACGAGTTAGGCTAATGTTATGACAATCCTAAAATTGAGATAACATGCATTGTCAAATTGCACGCAGAAAGACCATTATATTGCAATTTTTGATATTCTCTATATTTATTTTTTATATAGATTGAAGTTTTAAAGGGGTTAATAAGACTTTTTATAATTCGTGAAAGCTTTCAGCATCTTTTTTTGTTTTCTTTCTGGTTTATTCTAGGCGTGTGTGTGGAGCTTGTGCAAGATATGAAGATGTTGCTACTGCAACACGGTTTTTCTCTAATAGTTGATTAATGTTATTCAGCCTTCAATATCCCTCCGGGATGGAGAGAAAGGACAAATATACACTACATCATCACATTTCTTTTTCGAATTCCTGAATAACAAATATGAACCGACATCTTGCTGCCAAAATCGCTGCATAGAACCCCAGTATTTGTTGTTACAGATAGTATCCCCCCTGCACCAAAGTGACACTCTGCCTTGTTTGGGTTGAAAATGTATTAAAAAAAGTATGACCATTATTCTTCCAACCACATTTATGCCAAGCGAAAAAGGAAACGATTTAATCTTTTTTAATAAATAAACTGTAGTTCAGGGCAATAAAAAGGCTGCGTTTTCATTTTCTACTACAAATGTAATGAACAGCGTCACTCTATTTCCTGCATTATTCTAAATTCCTTTACTCGTCACCTTTTAATTGAAAAACAGATCACATTACTTGGCTATTTTGTATTGGGATGTAACACTCCAGTTATCTTACCAACGTTATATTGCTTTCGTATGACAGCTAATAACACGCGGATGGTAAAGAGGAGCCAAACGAAGGCGTGTCAACCTAGAAAGTATTGAGATGATTAGACTTGAATGTGATTCAAATACGAGGGGCGTTTCAAAATCTCTATTTTTGTATTCCGCCCGAATATAGCAAATGTGATTGCAAGTAACATTATGATGACTAAACATATGCATTCATGATCAAAAAATGTCATGTCTCTGTTGCAGATATTGACAGTTTAGGATTAAGAAAGAAACCTGTATCATAGACGCACGAGGGGAACAGGGATGGGTCGTTGAATTCTCTCGTACAGAAAAAAATTGGAGCGACCAACATTTACCAATCTTGTTAAACGTTTACGAAGCGGATGTGTTTGATGTCGGCACACTGGGGGATAGGTTCGTTGATTTCAGTGTTGCGACAAAGATGAGTGTAACAAAACACGCTTTTATTTTTTTTACAAGGTGGTCACCACTTATCAAGGCCCGGAAGCCACTCAGGGATGAGGGTCATTGTAAGCACAGTACGTTAGTGTGGATATTTAAAGTGTCTACTTAAGAGGCCGGTTCCTCAGGAATTTGTTTACGTTGGACTTGAAGACATCCAGCTTGTAGTCAGGTGGGAAGCAGGCAGATGGAACAGAGTTCCACAGCGTGAAGTTCTAAGAAAAAGCTTTGTTCATGAAATCTACGTTTTGATTTGGGCATCGATAAAGAGTGGGTCAAGTTTTTGACAGTGGATTCAGCTAGACGGGTGTTTTTCGTAAAAGATTGGCGAGGTGGGGGACCAGAGATTAGAGTTCAGTTGAGCAGCTGCCATGGAAATAACGATAAAACAAAGATAAGCTTGCAACGTCTCTTCTGTGGGAGAGAGGTTGCAGGGAAGAGAAAAGGGCATCCTCCACTAAGCCACGAAGTCTATTTTGTACTCTGTCAAGGCAGGATAGGCTATTTTTAGCAGCTCTTACGCGGATATGGCAGAAGTATTGCATTCTTGGACGTACTTGGCTTTTACGATCGAGGCATCAAAAGATGGCAAAAATACATTGAGAATGGTGATGACTATGCAGGAAAATAAATTATGGAAAACAAGATTACTCATTTTTATGAAACTACTCGCGTCTTCGTAGCCCTTGAACGTTTTAGTTTTTAAGTTTAAAAACACAAGCCTTTTTTTTGGGGGGGGGGGACTAGCTTCATATTACGTATAAAATAAGTGGAGTCTGAAAAGTATATATAAGATAAAAATTTTATAGGCATCCGCATCCAAAATTAACAAACAAAGAAGCAATTACAAAATGTTGTTTAATTCTTTTAAATATATCAGTTAATTATTTTCCTTCTGCTCTATTTCTCGGCGCGTTGTGTGTAGAAATGTGTTGCTGGCTATAATCGAGCTTGTGCGTGAGTTGGTAGCAAGTATGTGTGAAGACTGTAATGGTAGTCGCTTTGCTAATCCGTCGACATTAACAGGCAATTAAATAGGACAAAAAAGTATAACCTCGCGCGGACGCACGTATGCAAATGTTTGCGAAATGACGTTACCGATAAAGAAAAAAAACTATAAAAAAAGAAAGAGAACAATCACGTGATAGATGTGAAGAACGTTCGAGATTACGTTAGAGGCGTGAATGACGCTCAAGAAGATGATCACTTGGGGGACGTTACAATCGTAACGATGAGGAAATGTCTGTTACAAAGAAAAAGTGAGTTAAAATTGGATTCTATTTTTTGTTTCCTTTCCGACTGAGCATACGTGTTGATTACCGTTACAACGTTACATAAAGAAATGGGTACTATGCGTCGCCTGAGCTGGTTAGTATTGACGGAAACAGTGAGTGTTATCCCGGGCGAGAGGTGGAAGAATTTAGAAGTGCGGTTACGAGCGAGTGTTCTTTAAAGACCGACACGTGGATTAGTGCGTGACTAGCTGAAAATGGGAACGCACAATGTGGTGTCGGGCGCTCGAAAATCTCACTAATTAATTTCTGGATCGTGTTGCTTTCTATTCGTCTTGGCGAATTGGCATATTATCCAGATTTCAAGAGGGGGTAGTCAAATAACTGCATAATCTTTCGATTACAAATATCCTATTGATTTTAGGAGATAATTTGCTAATCGCGTCTCGATAGACACTCATATATTATTGCTTTTAATGTATAGTTCATAACTAGACGAACCAGTGACCCGTTGGGTCATTACCACTATTAAATCTGCTTTAATTTCATTGGAAATTTTGCTGTAACGTTGTAACAGTTCAAACTTCTCTCGGACCTCACCCCTCGCCTCGCACTGTCGAAAAAGAACAAAAAAATAAGTAAATAAATAAGAGTCGGTATCTTTCCCCTTTTAATAAAAGCATTCATTGCCGTTACTCTCCCGTCTCGACACGTCTTAAAGTCTCTCACTACCTCCTGGCCATATAGCTTGGTCTCCTTCCTCCTTCCTTCGACCGCATGCCTGTCACAGTCTGCCCTTTCTCCTCAACTTTAGACGTTTATTTTCCTCGCCGCACACATTGCTTCCCCAGACCGCATAGTACATTTTTATTTTTCTTCTCGCGCATACTTCCTAATTTACATATGCTCTTTTTCAGTGACTGCTGCTGCTGGTAATCGCTTTGAAAGCCATCCATCCTCTGCTGCTAATATTTTCCCACGCGCTCATATACACTCTTACATTGCCTACTAATGTCTCTTCAGTTATCAAAGAAAAACACAAACGAGGATAAAGCTTAAGGAGATTATGGTATAAAACTGCCATTCTTCCCCCTTTGTCAAAAGCATCGCTCAGCGAATAGGAGGGCATGCAGTTTTCTTGATTAGCTGTTTGCAGTTAATCATATACGGTATTATAGTACCATACTTTGACGGAACAGATACTGCACATTGAAATGTTTATTTGCAAACAATAAAAATTACATTTTAAAATGAAAACAAATTAACTTGGGCAAATGAGTGTTTTTGTTCACCCTTTGTTACTATGAATAGAAAATGTCTATTAATCGCCAGAGCCATCAGTCGCCATAATACCACATTTACTCCAGGGTTTGTCCTACTTCAAATCGTTCAAAAATTATTTTGAAAATTAATACAATCGTTTCATTGGCGAAAATCGTGGAGTGGCAAAAAAAAAAAAAAAACAAAGAAAAAAAAATTATTAGGATCCTCCCAACCCTTTCTGACTGCTTACGGTTTTCCGGTTTGTTTAGAACCAAAAACAAACTTACCAATCTCTAAGTGAGGGAAAGAAGAAAGAAAAGCAACAGGAGGAGGGGAGTTTGGAGAGTAGACGTCTTTCCAAGATAAATACAATTTGTGTGAGGCTGAAGACAAGAACATATATTGTAGTTTGGATTGACAGTGAGAGCCGACGTTGCCTGGGATTGATTAATGATCAACACGTTCCACACTCCCAATATAATTGTCATCGAAATCGGTGAAATCGCTAATTTTTATATCAAATAGATTGATTGATTGCTTGCTCTAGTCGGGAACTCACCGCGGTGCACAGAAAGTTGTGCATGTCCCCCAGCAGCGACTTGGTCTACAATATACTAAAGTCAATATAGCATTTTAGAGAACATAGTGTTTCTTTTTATAGAATTATATTTTTATAATGGCTCTAATTAGTTTTAAATGAAAACGTCCAGAATTATAATTCAGTTGTGCTCTAAACAGAAACGGTTATGTCGAACGCAGTTCTTTTTATCAACGAATATGTTGACTTTATACGCTGGGCCCTTTTACTTGTGAAGTAATAAAATTTCTCAAATGCATTCGCCATGTTTGTTCAAGATATGAACTGTTCCTTCTATAATCTGATTTTTTTCAATTTTCAATACTTATCGGAGGCATTCCGATGCAAAAAACACTAAGAACACTTCCAGAAAAATGTCATGCGCTTTATATAGAAGTAGTTTTCACTCCAAATACATTATCGTAGATGCACAATAGTGCATGCATGTTTTAATTCGATAAAAAAAATATTGTTCTCTTATATGTGCGTTGATACGTGCATACGAATCCCTGTTCCATTCCTCGGAGAAATCCTCCTCGTTCTTGGAGTTATAGTGCAAATAGAAAAATATCAAGATTAGTTTTCGTCTTGTAAATGCTCGACCCTTTTCCACTTGCTTATGCTCTTCATATACACATTATTATCATAGTTTATTGCAATTTGTAAATCAATAACCTAGTTTGCTGATGTTTCTACCATTTTCCCAGCCCTTTTCACGATTTCTTTACAAGATGCGGATATCGAAAACCATTATTTTAAGCTTTCATAGATTTTTGTCCATATCCCCCCCTAAAAGGAAACTCATCTACAGCCCCGTTTTCTTTTTCTTTTTTTTTTTCTTCATTTTTTGATAATAGCTATGTTTTCTGCTTCGTTTGACCCTCTGAATTGCCCGGTCATCTCTCGGTCGCAGACTTTCTTCTTCGCTTCCAGGTATTCCAGTGCAATCGATGGCGAATAACACTTGGTCTATTTTAACGAGACATCAACGTAACCGCCATTGCTCCACCCTCGCTTAATCTGCGAGCTACAAACATGAGATGTCCGGACACGTCGCGTCGTCCTTTTTCTCCACGGAAGCACTTTATGAATGGAAAGATAGAATAGCTTTAGAGTGGAAACGAAACCAGGAACATTCATTGCAGTCAGTGGATCAGCTGTCTGTCTTATATGCGTCCAGTCGTCTCTGACCATTTGTCCGTCTGCTTGTTTGAATAATAATTTTTTTTTTCATCCGCGCGTAAGATATTTTCTATATACGTTTAACAAGCTTACCTTTGATCTGGCGTTGGTGTCGCTATATACTTGAATTGAGTAGACGTATCATAAGAATATCCGATCTTATTTTCTAGTGAGGTAGTCATAACAACACACACACACACACACACACACATATATATATATATATATATATATATATATATATATATATATTTATATTTCTTGGAAAAGGATTTCTGCCTCACCATAAAAATATTCAATAAAATAATTGGCATTTTGTTGCACTTTTTCAGATTTTAAATATTTGTAATTTTTTTTCATTATAAAAAGCAATTATATTAATTATATTATAAAAAACGATTATTAATTATAATCTTTGGACAGAAGAAAAAAAATAATTTCATATAAAACATTAGAAAAAATGAAAAATTATCCAATTATATCAATATATTTTGGCAAATTATGTAAATTTTGTACAAAATTTAGTACATTGATCTAAAATTTATTTGATTTTTTAAAGAAAAAAAACAGATATAAAAATTTTAAATCAATAAATTATCAATACATTTTGTCATTATAAAAAAAGGATGATTGAATTAATTTTAATTGGCAAAAGAAAATAACTATTGAATCCAAAATTATCAACAAATTTTGTCATAAAAATAGTCATGTACATTCGACATAATGTATGCATACTATTTAATTTTAATGAAATAAAACATTTTCTCCTTATAATTATTAAAATAAAGCAATCGTTTTCATGACAACATATTGCTAATTCGCTGATTTGTATTTTATCATTGTTTTCTTTTGCAAATAAAAATTAATCTAATACTCATATTTTTATGACGACAAATTTATTGATAATTTAATGATTTTAGATTGTTCTCATGTTTTAAAATTTTTCTTCAAATGTTTTATGGAATTTTATTTTTTTCTGTCAAATTATAATCAATATAATAATTGTTGTTTATAATGAGAAAATTTATAAATATTTCAAATCTTAAAAAGTGCAAGAAAATGCCAATTACATTTTTATTAGCACATCTGATTGAGTGTAAATAAAATAGTTTTCTTTTAATTCCATCTTCCTTTTTAAGTTTTTAGTTTTCAGTAAAATAATTTTTGTTTAGTATTTTAATGGGTAGGCAGAGATCTTTTTTCAAGACAATACCTAACTTTTTAAAAATATATTTATCAACAATATTAATAACAACAAATAATAAAATATTTATGAATTAATAAAACATGCTCAGAATAACATGAAAAGTATCATCTCATAATGTAATATTGGTTTTATTATTCAATAATACAAGACGTTTTCTTTGTTTCGTAATAACACAAGATGTGTAAAAAATAAAGTAATATTAATATATTTTGTTTTTCGTGTCTTGACAATGACGTCATTCCGTTCAGTTGCTTTACATCATTAACCGTATCCACTTCTGATAGTTTGATTTTGTGCCGAACACTGATATTGGAAATTACTTTAAATATATATATATATATACAAATTTATTTTCTTTTGGCGGGGATGGGGCTATTTTAAAAACTGTATCTATTAAACTACCTATTAAGACTATATCTACTTCAGTATTTTCTTTAAATTTCTATTTTTGAGCGATTATCGAGATTCCCGAGACGCGTGATACTCATGTGGAACATTTTTTATTCTAAAGTAACACTCGACACTTTAACTAAATGAATGCTTTTAAATAAGTTAGCATTGTATGTTTTTAATGATCTATGAAGAAAATGAAAACTTAGAAAATCGATTTTTAATATTTTAAAACAGTAAACAAGTAAACATATTTAAGAATATTATTGGGGGGGTGTAATCTCTTTTTAAAACAATACCTCCTTCAAGAACGGTCCTAAAATGTGTTTTCAATCGATATGTATTCAATAATGGAGTTTTCCTAAATTCTATGCTGAATACAATTCATAATTAATACTAAGCATAATTATCGTTAAGTTTAACTTTAAATTTAATACGGTCAGTAAGTAAAATATTGTTTCATCTAAAGGTAAGTTAATTATTATTAGGAGCAAAGTTTAGTATATGTTCTGAGACTACACAACTTTCTCTGTCCTCGTTTGGTAGAGAATTCTTTCTTAATTTGTTGTTTTTTCTTGCTAAATAAACACTTTAAAATGAGTTAATCTACAAACAACTTAGCAAGCTAGGTAAGAAAAATCGATTTTTCCTCTTTAAAAACAACGGAAATTTGATAGCAAGCCCTACTCTCCCCAATGGTTTACTTCTACTTGTGCAGCTGCCATTACGCAAAGGCAGCATGCGTATCGCGGATTTAACCAGTTCAAACGGACAGAAGTATATAGAAGCCAGAAGTAACTTTACAAAAGAAATATACAGCTAAGAGAGAATTTACTGAAACCACCAAAAACGCATCGAAGAACAGAAATTAGGAACCCGTGACTTCTGGAAAATCTACAACGGTGAATTAAATAATGGGCAATCAACAATTCCCCCACTATCCACCAATACTGCAGTCGCTTGCTAAGCAGCCAAGAAGGTTAACATACTTGGCAGTCGGTTTGCCTCCAACTCCACATCTGACCCTTAGACCCTGCTAACCCCCCCCCCCAGACTTCCCTTTGCAGAGAGCCACCACACTAGACGATCTGAAAATTGGCCCTTCTCAGGTGCATACTAGCATAAAAATTCTTGACACTTCAAAAGCATGTGGACCTGATCTCGCCCTTGCTGTGCTATTTAAAAAGTGCTCCGTCGAAGTAGCTCCAATCCTCTCCAAACTTTACAACAAATGCCTTAATGAATCTGCTGCAAACCTGCTCCTGTGGTACCAATTTTCAAGGATTCTGGCGAAGGAACTGACCCAGTAACATTATCGCCCCATTACCCTCCTCCCATTTTCTCCAAAATATTTGTCCATAATTAACCTAGCCATTACCTTACAGATGCTAAACTTCTGACCGACTAACAATACGAATTTAGGCAAGCCCGTTCCACAGCTGACATCCTAAATGTAATCTATGAAAGTATATACCATTAACTGGACAAAGCAGAGGAAGATATGGCGGTAGCTCTAGATATATCATGCTGCCATTGCTCAAAGGCAACATACGTTCCGCAGATTCAACCGACATAAGTCTAGCTCAAACAGACAGGAGTATATAGAAGCGAGAAGTAATTGTAAGAGTAATAGCGACAGCTAAGACAGATTACCCCGAAACCACCAAAAACGCATCGAACCACAGAAATTAGGAAACCCTGATTTCTGGAAAATCTACAACAGTGTAGTAAATAATGGGCAGTCAACGAATACCCCACTATCAAACAATCATTAGGTTGCTTGCACGGCAATCGACAAAGCTAATCTGTATGCCAGTCGGTTTGCCTCAAACTCCACACTGGACCCGGCACACCGCTCCCTCCCCGACTTTCCTTTGAAGGCAGACGCCACACTAGACGATTTGAAAATAACCCCATCTCAGGTACATGGTATCATAAAAAAACCTAGACACCTCAAAAGCATGTGGACCCGATCTCATCCCGGCTGTGCTATAAAAAATGCTCTGTTGAGGTTGTTCCAGTTCTCTCCAAACTTTACAATGAATGCCTGAACGAACCTTGCTTTCCCGACTGCTGGAAAACCGCTTCTGTGGTACCAGTCTTCAAGAATTCTGGTGAAAGAACTGACCCACTAAATTATCGCCCCATTAGCCTCCTCCCACTTTTCGCCAAAATATTTGAGCCCATAGTTAATCAAGCCTTAGTCCAGCACCTAACAGTTGCTAAACACCTGACCGACAAACAATATGGATTTAGGCAAGCCCGTTTAACAACAGATATCTTAACTATAATCTCTGAACGTATATAACGTTCACTGGACAAAACAGGGGAGGATGGAGCGATAGCCCTCGATATATCTTAGGCTTTTGACAGGGTATGGCACGATGGTCTTCTAAGGAAAATTAGATCATATGGTACACTGGAAAAATACATAATGTAATTAAATCCTTAAGTGAGAGAAAAATCCAAGCTGTCCTCGACGGTAGTACATCTAAACAATGATATAAATGCGGGAGTACCTCAGGGTCTATCCTTCGACCTTTATTATTCCTGATATTCATAAATGACCTCTCTGATAAAATTGTTTCGGAGATGGGTATATTTGCTGATGACACCACTCTTTATAACAGGCACGAGGTGAAACCAAATGAACACACATATAAGGAAGTAGCAGAAACACAAGAGGATGAGCTCCAATCTGTAGTGGAACGGGGACAAAAATGGACATTCAATGCTGCCAAGACTAAGCTTGTTTCTTTCAATAACTACAAGAAACCTTCTCTACCACCAATAGCAATGGCCAAGGACACGTCACCTGAAAGTAATACCTTCAAACTCCTCGGCCTAACATTTACAGGGAACATGAACTGGAATATACATTGAGAGCATTGCCAAGGCTGCTGCAAAGAAGGTGTGCTCTTTCTACCGTGCTAGAAAATTACTTACGCCTGAAAATCTCATGTATGGAGTACGGTTGCATTTGGGTTGGTGCATCTGCTGCTTGACTCTCACTCCTGGACAGGGTTCAAAAGAGTCGCCAACCGGATATGTCCTGAACTGTCAACTAGGCTTTATCCTCTGTCCCATTGACGAAATGTTGCATCCCTCTGCCTGTTCTAAAATATTTAATGGTGCATGATCTACGAGCACGTGCCTCCTCGACATGACTACCCACGACAAACCCGATAAGTCCCACCCCTTTACAGTAGAGATCCCTGGGTGCAAGAATGCCTTTTACTCCAATAGTTTCTTCCCCAGAACTGCAAGACTTTGGATCTCCCTTCTGGGATTCTGCTTTCCCAACTGTACTGATATGCAGAAGTTCAAGTGTAATGTGAACAGACATCTTGCGACTCATCTCCCCTCATAATGCCCCTGCAACTTATGACCTCCATAGTAGGCCCCTATTTCAAAGTGGCAAGGTGCCTTGTTGACGATGAAAATTGATTTTTTTTTTTTTAATCTAAGGTTTTTGACAGGAAATTGCATGGAGACCTTAGGAAAATCAGATAATACGGTATCACTGGAAGAATACTTAACATAATTAAATCCTTCTAAGAGAAATATCCAGGTTGTCCTCGTCGGTCGTGCATCTAAACAATGATATAAATGCGGGAGTGCCTCAAGGCTCTATCGTTGCACCTCCTTAACAGAATTGTCTCTGAGATGGGTATATATGCTCTTGACACCACGCTCTGTAACAGACAAGACAGGAAATCAAATGAACACATATCTAAAGAAATTGCAGAAACACTAGATGGTGACCTCCAATCTGTAGTGGAATGGGGATAAAAATAGATGGTCACATTCAATACTGTCAAGATTAAACTTGTTTCCCCTCAATAATTACAAGAAACCTTCTCTACCACCAATAGCAATCACCAGATATTCTTTATCTGAAAGTACATCTTTTAAACTCCATGGCCTGACGTTCACAGAAAACACGAGTTGAAACAATTACATTGAGAGCATTGCCAGGACCGCTGCGAGGAAGGTGGGTGCTCTCTACCGTGCTAGAAGCTACTAACGCTCGAAAGTATCCTGTACCTCTATAAGGCCACCATTCGCCCATGTATGGAGTATTATTGTCATATTTGGGCTAGTGTATCTACTACTAGTTTCTCGTTTTTAGACAAGGTTCAAAAGAGTCGCCAACCTGATAGGTCCTGAACTGTCATCTAAGCTTCAGCCTCTGTCCCATCGACGAAATGTAGCATTCCTCTGCCTGTTCTACAAGTCCTTTAACGGTGAAAGCTCCGACGAACTGCAATCACTCGTACGCCCTCGACGTAAATACCTCCGACAAACTCGACAAGCAGCTAAAACCCACCCCTTCAAGGTAGAGATCCCTAGAGAGCCTTCTACTCCACAAGTTTCTTCCCTAGATCCGCTAGATTTTTGAATTCCCTTCTGGGTTCCTTCTTTCCCAACTGTGCTGACATGCAGAAGTTCAAGTGTAATGTGAATTGACATCTTGTTGCCGAACTCCCCACATAGGAACCCTGTAGATTATGTTCCTGATAGTATCCCCCTACATCAAAGTGGCAATGTGCCTTGTTTGGGGTGAAAATGTAATAAAAAAATAGGTGCAGTTGTAGCCAACAGCTATTGTGACAGTAGAAAAAGTAGTACTAATAGTTGGTCAGAAAGGGTAGCATAAATAGTCGCAGTGGAAAAATCTTAAGAACAAAATCTGTAAAGTTTGTTTTTTTTCTTTTTACGTCGATATTTTCTAAAAAAATATGAAAAAACAAAAATATCTTAAATACATCAGAATAGCAAGAACATTAGTATTATCACTATCCCCAGGAAATTCATTAACTATTTGGTGAAAAAATGTAAAGCTTGTTTTATGCGGTACTTATAGCTTTATTACTCATTGGTAGTCTGCAAGTAACATTTTGTTTCGCCGGCTCGGCTAATAGTTCCCCTAAAAGATACTTACGACAGTGCTCTTCCAAAGGAAAAGGGAATATAATATATATAGTAATCCACATGCAGTACTGTTCCGCTGCATCACAGCTCATCAGTGCGGCTAGACCAACACCCTTCCCTAGCTAGGGATTGAATAATATTTATTGATCCATCAAAATTTATTCAATTTTAGTTTTCATCATTAAATCTTCCTATTCCTTTTAATTGCTCTAGCTAGTCTATTGAGCTTGATAGGTTTCTAATTTTAAGGTGGTATTAATATTTATTTTTGTAATTATAGATTTTACTACGCGCCACTTGTTCACAATTTTAGCAAATTCTGCAGAAAACGTCGGCTTAGCAAAATATAAAAACAACATCCACTCCTCGTACTATTCGTAGTTTACGCTCACTCAATACTCTCTTGCTTTGTGACCTAACATTGTGAGTGTATTATTAATGTTAAGTCTGTTAGTTCATAAACTAGTAACTAATCTTAGGTCGTGATCAAATATAATAAATTTTGTAAGACGTACATATGTTGTATATCGGAATTATATTTGAAGAGATGATATATTAAAACGTGGCATGTTATGTGAGATATTGTTCTTTTAACTGACAGATAATAAACGTGTAAATCGTATGAATGTTGTTTAGCAAGGAACATATGATATTGAGGTGTAAATTGAGTCATGTTGTATCAGACTTATCGCACGGGAATATTTTACAGTTCATATGTAAGGAGAATAATATATGCTTCATACCTTTTTCTTGAAGAGTTCTATCTGCCTGCTGCTCCGTGACGAATCATGAAACAACCAGCACCATCCAATTGAGACATCTGTTCTTACTTGTGAAACCATAAAACAACACTTTATATTTTTATAATATAAATTTATTACAGTTGTCTCAAATAGTTTTCACAGGATCTGCAGTTCGTCTACATTTTCTATTCTTACAGCCCACTCCTAGCCGTCTGTCCACTCCTGTCTAGATCAACTGTCCGCTTTGGTGGTCAAATCTAAACTCTCTCATATCTCCAAAACTAACTACATCACGTGTTCTCTTACGTCATCTCATTACGTGTCTCAGACAAACCTAATGTCCCCATCTAGTTATTTTTTCATCCAAACCCAAAATAATGTTTGCATCTATTTTCTATTTTCACATTCCTTTTGCGATACACACGTCAATTCTCTCTTCCCAATTTAATTTCTTCTTCTAATCATAACTGATCCAGCGACCATCCGTCGCTCAAATCAATTATACTAACAAAAACAATGTTTTCACCCTTGGCCCTGCTTGCCACAGTTAACAGATACTACGCCATAATCACAGCCTAAAAGGGTCATAACATTACACATAATAGTGTCGTTAATTCGCTTAAAGTCTTTATAAAAATATATTTATTCCGACAGAAAAGATTATTGCAGTGGTGACAATTTAAAATCAGATAAAAATCTCAAAATTTAGAAGAGGTATAAGCCATCTTATTTTAACTTAATGTTAGTTCACTGTCTCATATCTTGAGATTTTCTCATCTCTTCGTGAACATTATTTAAATTTGTTCTTCTCTATCTCTATAATTCACCCGGTTATTTATGCGTGTGACACTCTATTAAATAGATCGATATATAAAGAAAATGATTTTAACGTATACGTTTTTATTTATAAATGTTTCATCTTCATATATATTCGTAACGCCTGAGAAAACGGGCTCATCTAGGAATTTTATGATAAATATATTTTCAAAAGAACCGTGTGTCTGTCATATTCAGAAAACGAATTAAATGATTGCTTTGCGTTGGCGCATATTTTCTAGAGTATTGTTTGTCACACACATGAGACACACCTCTGTATGCACACAAACATAAACACACACACACGCACGCACGCACGCATATATCTGTATAGACAAATGCGTAAATTTTAGTCTCACGGGAGCCCAGCAGCGTAAGTAATTTGTAATGCGTGCTGTAAACGCCATTCGGTCATAAACCGGTGCACAAATCCGCAGGAGAAGTGAAAACCGAAGCGAGCCGGCATAGGAAATTCTCTCGAGATGTACGAGAGACTCGTTCTGCAGAAGATGGCGATTGTTTTGTCACACTTCCACTCCTCCAGTGCAGTTTGTGCGAACGCACTGATAACGATGCGAAATGCCTCAAGTATTTTCATATTGATGAAAGTGCATAACATCTTCTCGTGTCTACGTAACTTTGATTCTTACACATTCGATTAATAACTTTCATTTACTATTTAATGTATATTTATTTAAATCAATTTTTCTATCGCGCAAATTACTAGAATAAAGGCTAAATAATCAGATTAAATATTTAATTGCGAAATGAAATCTGCCATAATGCATTTTTTGTTTATTTCACACATAATTCATATTAATAATTTACTTGCAAAGATATCCGCGCTTCGGGCATGTAATTGCTGTATGATTTGGTACTGGCTGTGCAGGCCCCCTTGCAATAAGTGAATATTGTAAAAGCAACTATTGCTTAAGGTGTTTAAATTTTTGAACTACCTCCTGAAGTGACTGAAATCGAACTATGAACTTTAAAGCAAATAGATTATATCAAAGTCGACATCGCATCTCTCTGCCTCCCCTACAAGTATTTAAATGGAGAGTGCTCTGACGAACTACAAGAACTTTTACCCTCTCTACGTTAATACTCCATACAAGCAGCTAAATCCCACCCTACACAGATCTTTTGGTGTAAGAAAGGCTTTTATTCCAATAGTTTCTTCCCCAGAACTGCTAGACGTCGGAACTCCCTTCCGGGGTTCTGCTTTCCCAACTGTACTGACTTGTTGAAGTCTAATGTGAACAGACATCTTGCTGCTCAGCCCCTTTCATAATATCCTTGCAACTTACGTCCCCGATAGTAGCCCCTTACTTCAAAGTGACACTGTGTCTTATTTGGGGTGAAAATTGAAATAAAAACATTGTTACACATAAAAATTCAACAATTACAAAGAATCACAATGGTTAACATTTGTTTTCATAACAAAACATCTTTTTAGCAAAGGTACACACGCTTTGCGCGAGACCTTGCTGTGCCACACCAAATATGACCTTGACATTTGATGTTGACCATGAAAAATGGTGTGCACAACCCCTAGGTCGGAGACCATCATTATGTCAGGGTTAATCATGATAGGTTCAGTGGCGTGGGCTATAAGAGTATATATGCATAGGCTATGACCTTAACCTTAAATATGGTGGGCACTGTCCTAGGTTGTTATGATCGGTCTAGTAATGTAGGCTGTGAAAGATTTGCACACACACACACACGAACGCTCCTACTTTCTATATAAAGATGAAGTTCTGAAACAAATTATTTCGTGGTTCTTTGAAATTTATAATGAATTTGAAAAGTAGAGAAAATCATTTAAACTAGCTAAAAAATTGAAAATTTTCGAAACGGTTTCTATCTAATAATCGAATCGATATTAATAAAGCATTACTTTGTGTAGTTTAAAAAATACAATTTGCATATGAGAGGAATAGCTACGTTAAGGACAACTTGAGAAGGATGGTGAGTTGAGTATTTGGCAGCTGAGAATATATATCGACGTTCGTAATTAGTGTGAATTACGGTGTTGGTGAAAAGGAGTGCTGCCAATGATTTTTTAGATTGCGCGTCAGTTGTATTTTAGTAATTGATGATTTAATGATCAGACTATACTGTATTCATTAAATACAAAATCTTATTTAAATGAGGAATTACTTTTACAATGATAATTAAACATTCTGGTTAATATTCTTTTGGAAAAAATTCTGTATAAAATTATGTCGTTCCTTAGTGAAGGAAGAATTATTTCCAACTATGAAAATGGCACTAAACCTATGCGGTTTTTAGCCGGCTTTCTTTTGGAGGAAGGTTCGTAGGAATATGAAATTCAAAAGCTATCCTCATGTGTATCCCTTTAAGGGAGATGACGACGTTAGGTTTTTGCCCCTCTTGCATAAAGATGTCGACGTGCCTCTCTGCAGACATACAGCGCCTGGAATTTTCAAAATTGGTCAGCCATCTGGTACTGACCAGGTTCAGCGTTGCTTAACTTCGGCGACCTAATAAGAATTGGTGTGTCAACGTGATTATGCATTCAGCATAATCACGTTACATATTTTTTAATATAAAAGTTGCTCTTTCGTTCAAAATTATCGCAAACGAAAATATATTGCTCGTGGTTGAAATGAGGATCAACGAATGTTTAACATCTTTAATACGTTCATTATCACTGAAATCAATGAAATCACTCATTTTTTAATCAAATCAATTTATTGCCTGCTTTAGTCGCGGACAAACTGCAGTGCAGCGGGAAGAAGATTCACATTCCCTCCCGCAATGATTTAGTCCGGGCTGTTCTGCTTCTGCAATGGTAAAATTTCTCAAATGCACTTGTAATATTTAGACTGTTTTTTCTTTAATCGAATTCTTTCGATTTCCGATGCCTAGATAAATGGATACCTCGAGAGGAATTCCGATTTAAAACCAATCTTCCAACACATAAATTACTATTTAGTGTAATTTCAAAATAAATTAGGCCAGATATTTCCAAGTCCATAGGGCGGACACACAGTACCTTATCTATTTATTATACTTCCAATGTGTATTTTAGTAACAAATTTATCTTATTTGGAAAAAATGAAACAATTAGATTTTTCCTTGGATTAAAAGGGAAAAACATTGGAAAGAAATAGAAATCCTTAAAAGTAATAAGAGTAAAGATCTTATATAATTCGTTCAAGAAGACGTATCTTAATTACTACGAACAACCTGAAATGAACCCTTAACATATCAAACGCATGACGACCGAAACATGTGTAACTAAACAGATAAAACAGTAAGAAAAAAATAAAACGCGCGTGCGTGTGTGTATATATATATATCAAAGAAGTAAAGGATTTTGTCAATGGACACTTATCGATATAATAAAAAGCTCAACAATGGAGGCGAAGCTTAGATACAAAGGGAAAAGATGGTCTAATGTCTATTGCTAGACGTCACGAACCTACTTTGCTGCTTACTTCTGATGAGAAGTAATAGGCTTCGAAATGCCTAAAATAAAGAACTTTAACCGTTTCGTCCTTGAATATTATCCCTTGTTTCCATTTGAATAAATAAATCTATATGCAATAGTATATATTTTCTCTTATCTATATCTTTGCCTCTGATATATGTGTGTGTGTTTGTGTTGTTAATATGAATAAATATTAAAGATTATTTGATTGCCTGTTTGTTTTGTTTTTTATGGCTAAAAACGCATCATTTTCTGGATAATTATACATATTTCGCCAATATTCTTGCAGTGTATTTTAAAATTCTATACCTCGGTCGATGTAACCTCCGCTCCTCTTTCAAGTGTATATTGTCCAACTCTCTAATATACACGGAATTTCGAAGGGAAATCTTTATAAAGGGTTCCGTTCCAAATTCCATGCAGATCTCAGAATTCTGAGCAATACACCTCAAGAAGTCCGAAGCTTACATCATCCGAAACCTTGTGAGAATACCGCTCCAAATAGGAATGGTAGTCTGAGGAATACATCCTTAGCACAAAAATTCAGGAACATTGGAATTGTGTCGACGATAAACAGTGAAGAAAGCATCGATTTGCCGTATAAGAAATTTAGTGAACACTGCAATTTATTTTTCTATTTTTAGTTTTCATGAATTTATTTTTACTGCCATACTTCTATGTCGGGTTTTGTGTGCTTTTGCTGACGAACTGTGAAGGTCACTTTTGTTTACCAAGCAGCTTTATTTGTTCCACTTATATCATAACTGGTTATTCATGCTGAAATATGTTTAGCAGAAAAATCTAGGATGAGCCAAATGTCGAGTTTTCAACTACTCAAACCAACCCACTCATTATATTAACATGTTCCAACCCTGAATTTATCATAAAAAATAACAATTAAGTCACATTCGGGATTTCTCCATATCTAACATCAGTTATATTTAATTATTAATTGCTCCCAACTAGGTGATGACCAAACGTGGGTACAGAGCATACGGCTGAGCAAGTAAGGAAATGCTTCTATAATGAAAACTAAAAATAAGTCTGTATAATTAATATCTCAATAAGTGTCATGCCTGGCATATAGATAGCGCAGCTAATAATAAAAAAATACATAATTAAAAACATAGTAAGCATCAAAATCGTCACAGCGTCAATATTTGCAACAGATGAAACTTTCAAGTCATGAAGTCATAAGAATGCAATTTGAATCTCTTATGATCTATTCAGGTGGAATAAAATATATGGAGGCTTACAGTCTCTCGTATATATTTGCAACTTTCTTGTGCTACATACTAATGAATACTTCCAACTGCCCTGTCTTTTGCTACTCGCGCAGAAAAGAACCGAGAAAAGAACCGAGCAGTTTTTTTTCTTTTTTTGTGTTTAATATCCATATTGGATCTGGAATTTTAATTTTCGAATACTGTAATTCAGAAATTTTCTTAGTTTTCTCAACATTCCCCTATAACGATGGTGGTATGTGTGATATTTTTTTTAGTCATACGTTCCTTTAAAAAGATAAATGTTGAGCCCTATTTAGTGAATTTAGCATGACGTGGTTAATTAGCAATGTGCATCGTTCTAAACTTTCTGTTAGAATACACGTATCCCCCTTTGATTACGACAAGCTCACACATGTCTGTACAATTACTTTAGTTCGCTTTTATTTTAATGACGGCTGAGTTAGATGAACGCTAGTCCAGAAAGTCAAGGTTTGCTTTGTCAGTTCTGTCAAGCAAGAAGTACTATTTCTTGAACTGATGATTGCGTAAGTATAAAATTAGTCTGTAGGTATAAAAATAAACATTTATTGAAAAGTTATATATATACACGAGAGTGGTACATAGAAAAGCAGTTTCAACGGGGGTTTTTTGTTTATTTTTTCAACCTGATTTGTTTTCATTCGTAATTTTGTTCAGATTAATTGACAAAATTTCAAAAATAAGAACTTTTCTTCAAATATTCTTTCTCGTTTCTTCACACACGCATATCTACATTTATTTATTTGAATTTCTAACGACTGTTTTCGTTCTGAAATAGAACAAAGCTATACTTTTCATTACAACAAATGCATTTTCAAATATTGTATGGTATTTTCTTCTATTCGTTTATCCAGAAGTCTTACAATAAAGACGAAATATTGAAAGACGTGTGACGATTTGTTTCTATTTTTATCTCTATCTTGTCGGAAGACTATTTCCATTATGCTCATCTCACACACACGTGTGTGTGCGATTTTTTTTTAACTGTTTCAGTTTATTCTTGACAATATGATTTATATATTTTCTTTTGTATTTTCAGGTAAGTCACCAATATTTGATTGTCTGAATCAAAAGTAAGTTAAACTTTTTTTTATCTAAAACATTCATAGTATTTCAGAAAACTAAATCCTAGTTTAAGCAGCAGATTATACTAGTTCGATATTTATGATTATAGAAAATAAATTGTGTGAGTTCGTACCCTATAGACTCGAAACTGCTAGGCTGATTTTTTTTTTTTTTTTAGAAATCTCACATGTAGGTATTTGATTTGTATGGAACTCTGCCTACGTAGGTTTTGTATCGGAATGTCTGATAATCATCTAAAATTGATCATCGAAAAATGCGATTAAAGAAAGTCAGATTATAACCAAAGTTAACACTTTTATACCGCCTAACATCAGAGATGCATTTGAGAAGTTTTTACAAGCAGAATGTTTAAACCTATAAAATCAATTGTAGATCTTTTCTAAGACGGAGGCACGTTCGAAATGAATGATTTTAAGAGTGCAATTGCACCAAGATGCTTGACTTTTGAATTTTAAATTTCAAGGTAGGCCATTATTTGCAGATAATTTATAAAATCAACTGTAGATTCTCTGTAGTACAATGGTGACTAACATATTGTGAACTAAGTCACTGCGGTAATGCATGTGAAGCTTCTTCCTAGTACACTGTGCAGGTGAGTCCCTAAGTAGACGAGGCAATCAATCGATTTCATTACAGAAAATGGGCTATTTCACAGATTGCGATGACAAATGTATGGAAGATTGCAAATTTGTTGATCCTCATTCAACGAGAACGTCGGGTATCTCTCCGGCGAGTATATATTAGTATTCTTTTCTTTTTATATAGAATTAAATGCGCTTATTTTTTGCAATCTAGTTCACATACGTACGTATATATATATATATATATATATATATATATATATATATATATATATATATATATAGGGGCGTGCAATAAGTAATGCCCCCTGACACACTTCACATAGAAGTAGAGCAACGAAACTTTGCACAGTTCTTAGATTTTCTCTCCACCTAGTGTTATGCATTTCTCCCATCGTTTGATGCAGTTCTGGAAACCGTTTTTGTAGAACACTCCAGGTTGGTCCTCCAACCACGATGTGACTTGAGAAATCAAGGCTGCATCTTCTGGGAAACGCTTTCCTATCAAAAACAACTTCATGGCTGAGAAGAGGTGAAAGTCAGAGGGCGCAAGTTCAGGAGAGTAGGGAGGATGGGCAGATTTTCATAACCACACGCCCGTGTTTCTGATCTGGCGACATGCCAGTTGTGGATCGGAGCGTTGTCTTGCAGGAGGAGAGTACCTTTGCTGATCTTGCCCCGCCTCTTGATTTTGATAGCTTCCCTTAATTTCCTCAAAAGTGCAGCATAATAGGCTTCTGTAATTGTGGTACCCTTTGCCAGGAAATCTGTAATCACTACTCTGTCCTGGTCCCAGAAGACTGTGAGCATGACCTTGCCAGCGGAGGGCTGCAACCTTGCCTTCTTTGGAGGTGGTGAGTCCAAATGCTTCCACTGCATTGACTGGGCTTTGGTCTCTGGATCATAGTGATGAACCCTGGTTTCATCCTGTGTAATGAGTCTTTTGAAAAACTTTGACTCATCTTCTTGGCACATCTCCAAATTTATCCTCGAGCTTCTGGAATAGTGTGAGCAACCTGGGAATCAATCTGGAAGACACCTAATGCATATGCAAATGGTCATGAATGATAGTTTCCACAGACCCTGTACTAATCTTGACATCTTTGGCTATTTGGCGAATAGTAATGCGTCGATCTTTCAAAATAGCAGCCTGAACATGACGGACAGATGCATCATCAATGGCAGAAGGAGGTGACCAGGTCTGGGAGCTGTTTTCAAAGACTTCCGGCCATGTTTGAATTTACAATGCCAGCGTTTTACAAGGTCATATGATTGGGCATTATCACCATAAGTTTCTTTCATTTCATCAAGTCTCCTGTGGTGTGCGTCCTTTCAAATATAAAAACCGGATCACTGCTCGACATTCACCAGGCTCAATTTCACACCTGACTCGGTTCAAGCACCTGTAAAACAGAAACCACAATTAGTTCAGAGCTGTAATTTGCTACATAACCCGTCGAGATAGAAATCATTGTACATGCAAAATCTCAGCTAGATCAGACAACTGGAAGTGGGTTAGGGGCATTACTTAATCCACGCCCCTCATATATAGTAAATTATGAAAATATATATGGCAACTAAGCTTCACAGAATATTCCGCGTTTCCTCCACGCTATGGTTCGTAAGGCTTACGTGATTAGTTACCTCGCATTTTTATATACACGCATTCTATTGAGGTTTTAGTTATCCAATCAGCTTCCTAGTTTTCACCTCGTCCCTCTTAATCACCCAATGGGCAGGTACTTACAGGACAAAGGACCAGCTGACCTTAGGTTTTACTCTTCCTTTGTGTGTGCTTTTTTAGCATAGATATCTAGTGATCTGACCAATTTCAGACCTAGTTTTAGTAAAATGTGATTTTTGTCTATATTTTTAATATGGTTATTTATTTATTTATTTATTTATATGGTAATATATATATATATATATATATATATGCTAATTTATGTATATGTATGCTTATTTTACTCATTTATTTTCTATTGTTTTTGTTAATTTTAAAATTATTTTGTATCGCTATCCTAGAGTAAAGTTTATCCTGAGTACACAGTTGTTCGCTATTTCTCCCCTATAGTTTAACAGATGTTGGGGTTCTTTAAAATATAGGATAGCAATTTTTTTATGAAAGCATAATTTAAATGGATCGTATTAGGAAGGTGCCGTGGAAACTATGAAGCTGGTTGGCTAACTAAAATCTCAATAGAATGTTTGTATATAAAACTGCGAGATAACCACAACTCTTCGAATAAACCGGAAGAAACCTAGCGTGGATGAAACGCGGAATATTTTGTGTAGCTTAATTGCCATACATATATTTGTATAACTTACTACCTATCTCTTCCTATGTATTGAGCACTGTTGAAGTAAATACTTTACGTTTACGCATAAAATTATACTTTCGTATATTTAGGTGATTAAATGAAGTAGTCATATATATGCATGCACACACACACACACACACACACACGAGAAATGCGGCGATTAATCTGCATTTAGTAAAATGTTGTTTTTTATTCTGGAATAAAAATTACATGTTTTTGAATTTGAGATGAGGATTGCTTATTCGCATTATTTGGGTTTTTCAGGATACAGTTCTCATCTCCAGTGTTATTATTAAAATATTTCGGTCGATGTAACAGCCGACCTTGTAGCATGCTTCCGTCCAATCATCCAAAACTAGGTAGAAGTTATATCTAATTCTCATAGACATTTTGTATGTCGCCCGTGCTGATGTGTACCATCAACTATAACACGATCAGCCGGTCACTGGCGCGTGACTGGCTTCACGTGTAACCTAAATGTCTGAGAAACGGTCTCGTGAAGATGGCCAGTCATTAGGGTCTGTGTATCAAGAAGAAACTCATAGCTGAGATGTTGGATGTGGGTGTGTGGCTCCTTCATTGTCTCAAGATGACCTCTTTACCCTGGTGGCATTCTGGTTGGAATTTTTTTTCTCTATCCTCTGGACCGCTTCGTTATTTGATGGAGGCATTCATGGCAGACTCAATAAAACACAACTCGACAAACTATTTATTTTACAAAAAAAAAAAAATATTACAAAAACAATTTACGCTTTACATATCCTACAATTATTAAACTAACTATGAGTAACTAGTGCTGAGGTGGAGGGGGTCGCCCCCTCTCGTTCAGTGAAAGACAGAAATACGCGTGCTCACGCCATGCTGTTTGGAGGAAACGAGATCGATCTAGAAAGGGAATTCTGGGATTGCACTTCTATGTATCTCTCCGCTCACGGCCAAATCACGACCCGGCCATGCTGTAGAGTGTTAGCAACCGTGGCACTGAGATACAGTGGCACGCAACCTTCAAAAGACTTTACAACTTAATTTTACTAAGTAATTTATCCACTACGTCACTTGTTGTTCCGAATGTTTCAAACAGCTTGGATAATCAATACTTTTACTAGATTTATGATGGCCAAATTGATCATCAGTATTCTTAAACCTGTTTTAATCTTATAATTTAATGTATAACACGTTACTTACAATTTTCCCTAGTTAAAAATATCCAATAATGGATTTTTTTTTTTTTTTTTGTAAAACTTTGTAATTGGGTTTACTTGATGCCAGTGAAGATAAAAATAATCGCCCGTCCCAGCAGGCATCTAATTTCCTCAAATAAGTACTCGATGTAATTTTAAGCAAATAGGAAATTTGTTTTTGTCATTAGCAATAAATATGAGCGTATGTGAGTGAGAGGGGAGAAAGGCAACAGAATGATTGGATGATAGCGGAAGCGATGGCCACTTTAATCTGAAGATGAGAATTTCCCTATTTTCCAAGGATGGGCAAGAACTCTTCCGATTGGCCGGAAGGTAATCTTGAACCGCTCTATCGCTGACACTCGAATGACGCTCCAGTCTTTGTTTCGACAAATGAAAGATTCCATGCTCATCCGTTCTTGTATACCTATTCACTTGGAATTAAAGGATCGTCTTTTTAAAAAGATAAGAAAAATTCAGTTGGTAAATAGTCTGCTATAATGCAACGTGCATAACTTATTTGTGCGTATTACAAGCGCTATTTATTTAAGCATAAAGAAAATACTAAAACGCCTTAAAATCTTCTGACAAAATTCTTAGTATGAATGTAAACACAATGTTGTCTCTGCTTTAAATTAAGAACTTGTCCTGACAAGACTCGATTAATTTATCTTTTACGTATGGTCACCGTCTATCAAGGCCTAAGGATCACGTGAGGATAAAGGTTACTGAATGTTAGGTAGATGGTGAAATAACACCATGATATTCAATAATATTGGAACATAGATACGGTTTAATTATATAATATTCGGGTCAGCAATAACTTATATAAATTACTTGAAAACGACTGTTATATTTCGCTGGGAAGCAGCCCACGGTAGTGTTCCACAGACGAATAGATCTAGGAAAGAATTTCTTTCCTATGAAATATTTTAGTTTTAGGTACAGATAGTGAGGGAACTAGTTGAATTTGTTTTAGCTATACAAGAATTTGCTACGAAGATTGTATAGGGGGTCATAGATTGAAGCTCCGTCGAGAATCTACCATAAAGGTAATGATAGGCCATTGCGAGGTTATCTTTGCTCTTTATGTGAGAAAGGAAACAGAGAGGTAAAAACGTGCTCGCCTACTAGATATCGAAGGCTGTTTTGTACCCTGTAAATGCAGAAAAGAGTACTGTTGGGAGCTCAATCCCAGAGTTGCAACAGTGCTCCATCTTAGGATGGAATTGACTCTTGTATAAGTAACATATTGTGTGAGGAGTCGGGTACTTTCTGGAGCGGTAGTAAGATCCAACCAGTTTTGGCCTCCCTCCGACAAATGAGGGATTGGACCTAGTAATTCACTCCAGTTCCTTCGTTGGTTTCTTCATACTTTTCTCAATAACAACACTTTGGATTATTTTTTTAATTTTGCACAAACATTAATCAATGTGAAAGTAAATTTTTGCCAGAAAGGATTTTCCGAGATAACTCTGGTTGCCCCACGCCCCAGTCTAGAGAGCATTATACGGGTAAAATTGTCCCCTGAATCGTTCATCCATACATTTGTCCGCACTTTCCCAATAACCACGCCTTCGATTTTTTTTTTTTAATTTTATATAAACATTAGTCATGATGAATGTAAATTTTTCACTCGTGGAGGGACACTCCGCATGCCTGGTTTGTTTCCAGTGATTTTAGTAACGGGTCTGACGTAGATTTTCCATTTCAGGTCAAGATTGATGGTCAGTCCCAGAAGTCTGTCAAAGAAGAGTGCTTCCTCATTTCAATTGGAGCCAAATGGGAATTTGAGCGTTATTGGTGAAAAGATAAGTTTGGTAACTTGCGATTTTAAACACATTGAACTATGTCCTCGAGGTCGAAGAAGAGTCGGATAAGTTTTGGTTATTGCTGGCATTTGAAGTGTTACCATAGATGGTATCCCCTGCCTAAATGTCGACAAATGTTTAGGGAAATCATCAATGAAGCTCAGGAAGTGAGTTGGACCATGATGGCTCTATCAGCACATCAGCGTTAATACTGTGAGCATCGGATTCATGCTCATCAATGACTGCTTCATTAAACTAATCGGAGAGAAATGATTTGATGGTTGAGTTGAAAATAGTGTGCTAAACCCTATCAAATGCTTTAGATACGTGAAAGACTATTGCTCTAGAAACGGTGATACCGTCAGTAGATTCATTTTTTTTACAAAGGAATTACCACTTAGGAAGGCCCAGAGGCCATTTGAGGATAAGGGTTAAAGTGTACAGTTGTCAAAAGGACAATATCATAGTAATCGTTAGAAATGTAAATTTGGTAAATTAGATTACTTAAGGGGAACGACTCAAGAACTTGTTTACATTGGACTTGAAAACGGCCATATTGTAATCAGCTGGAAAGCAGGTAAACGGAAGAGAGTTACACAGGTGTCCAAGGGTTGAGTATTGCTGTCACATCTGAGCAGGAGCTGCATCGAATACCTTATTCTGCCTTCATAGCTTAGTGGGCGTGCCCTTTTCTCTTCCCTGCAACCTCGTCTCATTTGTGAGAAGAGGTTGCAGGGAAGAGAAAAGGGCACGCCCACTAAGCTATGAAGGCAGAATAAGGTATTCGATGCAGCTCCTGCTCAGATGTGACAGCAATACTCAACCCTTGGACATACCTGCCTCTTATATTAGTAGAGAATTTCATCAGCAGGTAGATATCTACTTGATAGAAGGATCCCATCATTTTTCCAGCGACCTTGCCAATGGATTTCATGTACTTACTCCATTTTAGATCAGGAGTAAAGGTCAAGCCCAGAAGCTTGTCAAAACATGGGGCCTCCTTAAGATGATTGCTATTCATTTCAATTGATGCCAGATGTGGATCAGAACGTTGACGATGCAAATATAGAAGCTTGGTTTTAGATGCATTTAAAGTAACCAGCCACTTTTTCCCCATTGTATCAGATGCTAAAGATAAGAGGAGAGAGAATCAGAGAACTTGATCGTTTACGGCCTTTTGATAGGTTGCCATAAATGGTAGTGTCGTCAACAAAAATATTTACGAATGATCTAAGGATGTTATTTGAAAGATTATTAATATAGATCAGGAAGAGAGTTGGACTCAGGATAGACCCTTAAGGGACTCCAGCAGTAATACTATGAGCTTCTGATTTCTGCCCATTAACCACTATTCCTATGAACCTATCATGGAGAAATGATTTAATAATTGAAATTTCCAGCTATACCATAGCTGGAGATCCTATGAAGTAGACCTTTTATACCATACTCTATCAAAGGCGTTTTATATGTCAAGAGTAATTGCCTTACATATTACATGTTATATGCCAAAACTCGTGCGAACCAAATCTCTGCTCAACTATTTTAGACTTGAGAAAGCAAAGGACTCTCTCGCGTTTTCTAAAACGATTGTTCAGTTGTTGCTGGCAGTCCTAAAGCAGTCCTAAAGCCGGCTCTAATTTTCACATAAAGCTGAAATATATCTGGAAATGTGTAATCAGTAGGGCTATTATAACAGTATAATCTTTTCATTGTTTTGACTCTCGAGTATATATCCGATACATTTAGACAATCAACCGATAACCACATAACTCTATATAAAAGCATATGATATTAACGGATACACACTAGAGTCAAAACAATAAAAAGAATATGCTGTTGTCCTAGCCCTAATAATCAGAATGTTTGAAAATTAATATGAATAAATGTATCCATTTTATTATTACTTCCATCCATCCATAGACCTGAGCCCCTGCAGGGACATAGGCCATCTACAACTTTGTAGATGTTTTTGCAGGGAGGAGTTCTTTTTTCAGGGCGAGGTCGCTGGCCCTACGTCCAACCTTCCAAGTCGTGTAATACGCTTAAATATTGTATTTTACTTTATACAAATTTCGTACGATTGTTACATGATAAGGGCTGTCCCCTGTTCATGTAAGTATAAAAATAGAGAGATTAGTTAAAATGGAAATAAGAGAAAGCAGAAATCGAACCCTGGACATAAATTTTAAAGAACAATAGGTTTAAATGGAATGTCTAGTAAATTGTTAATTCGGATGAAATAAATAATAAATAAACTATTCAATTGTTAAAAGAATGTGGATAATAAAATATGGTTAAATAAATTAGATATGTAGGTTAAATTCCTTTGTGGAAACAACACAAGAAAAATAGGTTATTGGGAAATCAATGTCGAAAACGTGCAAAGTCGCGCATGTTGAGACACGTGAATTTTGCTCACGTGGCCGGGATGCATGGAGTTCTCGCTATAGGAAGTGGGAGTTAGTTGGTCGTAGAGAGTCAGAGACAGTCAGAGAGACAGTCAGGGGAGACAGAGACAGAGACAGGCAGACGTCTGAAGCGAGACGTCACTTCAGAAATTAAAATGTGAAACTTTGAATTCTTGGTGATGGAACGACCGGTCGTGAGGAAATAAATTCAGCATGTGTTTTGTGATAAAGCTCATCTTTGTGTTTGTGATTTCTACAAAAAGGTAAATTGTATTGTTATGTCTGTGTATAAAATGTCATTACAACAAAATCTCTCTCTCTAAGATACAACATCATATGTAATAAGACAAGAACTCTCACTAAGACTCATATCATTACTAATAAGAACTCACGTAACATACGCGCACAAGTGGTATAGTCTAATACTAATAATAATAACTATATATCAACTCTCAATTTGGTGTTCGTGAACCTTTTGCATCAGCGATGCAGAAACCGAACCTGGGGTCGATACCACGAAGAAAAAGAAAAAAAAGAAAAAAAGAAACACAACGTTTTAAATGGGTCCAACATAATTTTAAAAAAATAAATAAATAATACCACGGAAAAAGAAAAAAATCACACGATCACAGAATTCGAAAAAGAAAAAGAAACAATGTTTTAAAAGGGTCCAACATAATTAAAAAAAAAATAAATAAATAATACCACGGAAAAAGAAAAAAAATTACACGATCACAGAAATGCGAAGAAAAAAAATGATGAAAAAAAAAAATTGAACATACACGCACACAGAGAACAAAAGATACAAGAAATATTAAAAAGAAAAAGAAGAAAAGGCCGATATGCCGTAAAAAGAAATTCGTAGTAATGGAAAAAAATAGTAAACAAGTCACCAAACGTAATTCATTGATAAATGAATTGGCCTGTTAAAAAAAAAACACACACACATACACGCGAATGCAGAGATTGTGTAATCTATTATTGTTTTGAAATTTGTAGAAGTGTCATTAGAAAATGTGTGTCAATATGAAATCGTTTGGACGAATTGTTGAATTTAATCTGTCAAAACAGGAATTTTTCAAAGGTCGCATGTACTTTCTGAGACAGGTGTAAATTGTTGGAAATGCATTTTGAGTTCATAGTGAACTTTTCGGCTTTTTTGTGTTCATTTATTTTGTTTTTGAAAAAAAAAAAGAGGGACAATTGTTTTGGACAGACTGTTGAATTGTTGTTTGTTACAGATGATTTTTGTTTGTTGTTAAAAAAAAAGTTATAACTGTTGCAAAATGTTTAAATGTATTAAGGTATTTTTTTTGAAAATGTTTTTGATGTTGAACAAATATTGTAAATTGTCTTATGTATGTAATGTTATGATTTTCACAGCAAGAATTCAAAGTTATCCGTAAATATACATTAGATTAAAATGATCTAGTAGAAAATAAGTTAGGACGTATGGTTGGCTTACAGATTCAGTTAGAATTTTAGAAGGGGGACAAGAATTAAAATTACGTAAACGGGTATTTGGAGTTTTTAGATGTGATAAGCCGTAAGAAAGGTGTTTTGTTTTAGCATTTGGTTTTGTTGTTTTTGTTTTTTTTTAGAGATCCTAAAAATTTTTCTCCAAGAAAAGTTACTTGGTAGGGATTGATAAGCACAAGAAGTGCCCCTATACGAAAAATTTGGGAACCTGGTTAATTAAGTGCTTAAAATAAGCTGGTTGCACGTAAACGACTCCAAGCAAAGTAGTAAATAAGTCTTGGCTTAGTTAATAAACAGGCGTTGGAAAGAATACGAAAATTCTTTAGGGGACCAGTAAACCGATGAGAGGTAGTCCCGAGGCAATCACATATAGCTTAATGAAGTAAGAGACAGGCAAAAATATGCCGTAGATTACGTAAGAAAGATATAACCTTGTATCTTTTTTTTTAGAGAAGCATGAATGTGGGATATATCTGCTGGATCTTGGAAGCCCTGGTGAGAGAAAAGAAACATCACAAAAAATCGGGCAATTAGATAGAATTTAGGCGCAATTAAGTTGTTGGTCGCAGGAATCGTGTTAGTTAGTTAGGGGTGATATTTCTAAATCCTCGTCGAAGTTTCAAGAATCCAAGCAAGGAAATCCGAGTGAATCCGTATGAGAGAAAAAAAAGGTATATCTTAAACTTCTGAAGCCAACCACAAAGATTTAAGTATATGAGCTTTGGTATGTCCCGTATGAGATAGTTATAGAATAAAAAAAAGCCATACTTGATAAGACTAACCATGCGGAAAGAGAGATCAGAACACTTTTGAGACGAAGGAAGTCGTCCATTTTGAGAAAGGTGAAAACCTCTAGTCTGCGGCATATGGGTGGCTGGAAAATAGCTGATGTGTATCATAGGTAAATATCCTACACCCAAAAAGTAAATGCCACAAAGATCAGAAAGGTCCTGATCTTATAAAAAAATAAATAATTGTGAAGTCGGCTGTGAAGGGCTGACTGAAAGAGATTTTTTTGTGTGTGTGTGTGTTTTTTTAGCCTGATCTTTCTAGCCGTGTGGTTTTGTAGATGTAGATGTAAAAATAAAAAAAAATGTACTAAAGTTAAAAATGCATATTTTTTTTTTGTGAAATATGGAAGGGAGGGATGTTACATGATAAGGGCTGTCTCCTGTTCATGTAAGTATAAAAATAGAGAGATTAGTTAAAATGGAAATAAGAGAAAGCAGAAATCGAACCCTGGACATAAGTTTTAAAGAACAATAGGTTTAAATGGAATGTCCAGTAAATTGTTAATTCGGATGAAATAAATAATAAATAAACTATTCAATTGTTAAAAGAATGTGGATAATAAAATATGGTTAAATAAATTAGATATGTAGGTTAAATTCCTTTGTGGAAACAACACAAGAAAAATAGGTTATTGGGAAATCAATGTCGAAAACGTGCAAAGTCGCGCATGTTGAGACACGTGAATTTTGCTCACGTGGCCGGGATGCATGGAGTTCTCAATATAGGAGGTGGGAGTTAGTTGGTCGTAGAGAGAGTCAGAGACAGTCAGAGAGACAGTCAGGGGAGACAGAGACAGGCAGACGTCTGAAGCGAGACGTCACTTCAGAAATTAAAATGTGAAACTTTGAATTCTTGGTGATGGAACGACCGGTCGTGAGAAAATAAATTCAGCATGTGTTTTGTGATAAAGCTCATCTTTGTGTTTGTGATTTCTACAAAAAGGTAAATTGTATTGTTATTATATGTCTGTGTATAAAATGTCATTACAACAACATCTCTCTCTCTAAGATACAACATCATATGTAATAAGACAAGAACTCTCACTAAGACTCATAGCATTACTAATAAGAACTCTCACAAGAAAAAGCATCACTTATAATAGTCTCTCTCTAAGACTCTTTAATGAAACAACTATATAACACGATTATAGTCAATATCCTATTGATTATTATATTGTGGCCAATAGATAGTAATAATATACAAGCTTTAAAAAATGATTTGGGTGCCATCAGGTAGAATCGAAACTAAAACCTTTAGCCCTCCAACAGAGTTCGTTACTATATGACCTAAGGACCGATGCCTATCAAAACTGTAAAAATTAACGTAGTTATGTGCACACATAAATGATGCACTTTATGTCGACTTACGCCTGGGGAGTTCCAATTTTTCAATGTCGACACTTTAGTAGCTATTTTATCAGCTAAAATCTTAATCTTATTTGTCTCACAGATTTGAATCCCCTATGTGCTAAGTTTCACACCTGTAAAGCAAAAATTGACGAACTACTTTGGGAGAAATCGGTCCACACGCCCACATTGTATTTCCTAGTTGATGAAATCAGGTGACTTCCTGACGGAGCTCGGTGTATTAGTCCTTCGCTTCTTTATAGCTTGATCACTATAGATCATAACATATTGCCTCAATTTGGCTTTATAAATGTTAAATTTACCTTGATATCGTGATGTTTAATGGTGTAGGAGTAACATTCCTTTCTAGTGGGGGGTGAATTCTTTGGCCAGAGGTAATCTATAATTCATGCACTGATGATTGCGAAATTTTCTGTGAGTGTGAAAATAATTATATGTATGTGTATGTAGCTTTATTTCGAATATGAGAAATTAATTATTTTTTAAGCGGATATTTTGATTTTGGATGGAATTTGGGGGACATTACTCCTTGATCTTCGCTTTCTTTGCTGATCACTACGAAACGTCAGTCTTGAATATAATGCTGGTACATTTTATAACTAAAAAAATTAAAACTTGAAAATGTTGTAAACAATCATAATACCTTTTTGAGTGCTATTTCAATGGAATTCGATTTCATTAAAATACATACATATACACATATATTATAAAATATACACATATATAAACTGTAAAATATATAAAAAAAACAAGCAATAAGAATAAAATAAACGAGTCATGATCGAATTCAATATTTTGACTTTTGTCAGAGCTTCAACAACTTTTGATAACGTATTGTTTTACGGCTAAATAGCGTGCTTTTGTCTGGCCATCATTCTCTAAATAAACCGGTGTACACACATTTCCATCTCTCTCTCTCTCTCTCTCTCTCTCTCTATATATATATATATATATATATATATATATATATATATGTATGTATGTATGTACGTATGTATGTGTACATATATATATATAGAGAGAGAGAGAGATAGAAAGGAACAAACAAGTTACGTCTAAAAACGTTTCGTCTTGATTTTAAGACTTGTTTTCTTGATGAATAAATTGAAGAAAATAAAATCCTAGTACAATATTCAAAAATAAATTTGTTGTGGAAAAGATGTTTTTTTTCTATTTCAGAACGAAGAAAGTTGTTGCAAATTCAAAATAAAAATTATACCGTTGTGAAAATTCCAAATAAAAATTATACCGTTGTGAAAATTTTGTTAATGTCATCTTGGAATTTCCAACAACTTTTCCCGTTCTGAAATAAAACTCATTCTTTTTCGCGACATTTATAATTTCAAATATTTCAACGACTTGTTTCGTCCTACAATAGAACAGTCATACTATTCACAACACATATTTTCAAATATTGTACTGGTATTTCATCATTTTATTCATCCGAAAGAAATATAGGGCAATTTTGTTTTACAAATGACAACACACGGAAGATAAATAGAAAAGGGCAGAACATGGATAAATAGAAAGCGGGAAATATGAAGGGTAAAAGTGGATTTCGAATTTCCTTTTTAAAATGTTTGATATGGCTGAACATATTATTGAGAGATGAATGCAAGTAGCTTTTGTAATGAGTTGACGTATTTGGAACCAGGTTATGCTTATTAAGATTCTTGAAAAAATAGGGCGCTAAAAAGTGTTATTAAAAATCTGTTATTAATTGAAGAAAAAGATCAACGGGTGAAAGTGGGTTGGTGGGTGAACGGTGTTGTTCAATTCTCGGATTATTTTGTGTGCTGGCATAGAGTTGTGAATTGGCTTCCAATCAGAAATTGCTTCAATTCCCATCATTACTTGAGTCACTTCATATTGATATTGGATAATCACATCAATTATTGGTCCGAGAAGAGAGGTAGCAAGAAGGGGAGATAAATATTAATATCCTAATGAAAGTGTTTTGGCAATCATTCATGGAATTGTTGTTGTGAAAAGAATTTCCAGAAAAGACGCCAGATTGAAATGCAGAAGTACTTCAGGAAGTAAACCTTTTTACCTGTGTATGTGTCTTGACTTCTCTTTCTTCGTTCTCTTTCTACATTTCCCCCATACATTCTCCGACCTCTCTACTGTGTCCCTTACACAACACTACTGTCTCTACTACTCCCCCCTTACTCTCCTCTTTCTACTTTCCCTCCTTCGATTATTGTTTCTAAATTTCCCCCATTTCTCTCTCTCTCTCTCTCTCTCTCTCTCTCTCTCTCTTTCTCTCTCTCTCTCTCTCTTTCTCTCTCTCTCTCTTTCTCTCTCTCTCTTTCTCTCTCTCTTTCTCTTTATCTCTTTCTCTTTCTCTCTCTCATTCTCTTTCTCTTTCTCTCTCTCATTCTCTTTCTCTCTCTCTCTCTTTCTCTCTCTCTCTCTTTCTCTCTCTCTCTCTTTCTCTCTCTCTCTCTTTCTCTCTCTCTCTCTCTCTTTCTCTCTCTCTCTCTCTCTCTCTCTCTTTCTCTCTCTCTCTCTTTCTCTCTCTCTCTCTTTCTCTCTCTCTCTCTTTCTCTCTCTCTCTCTTTCTCTTTCTCTCTCTTTCTCTTTCTCTCTCTTTCTCTTTCTCTCTCTTTCTCTCTCTATCTCTTTCTCTCTCTTTGTTTCACACTCTGTTCCCTAGTTCGTAACTTGTATTTATGTAAGCGCGGAATAAATTGCAAATCCACAGAGAATATGAAAATCTTTGAAATAATCTTTAAGTAGAAACTGAAAATCTTACATAATTTACTAATCCGAAAGAATATTCTCATGTTAATATTTGTACTGACATCTAATCTTGAATTTCATCCTCACCGACAAACACGCATGTAATTGAGGTTCTTGCTACGACCTTAAGACACCAAGTATTGGGGCCCTATTCTGGGGAATGTGGGGCTATCCCGTAATTAGCATTCCTCTCAACTGGATTCAGCATTAACTAAAACGAAAATTGTTGATATGCCGTTAAACAAAAAACAACCATCCAATATAACTTATCTGAATTTTAGTGGTATGTTAATTTATGAACTCTGTTCTTCTGATATGAACTGCATTACCTTTTATTAATGTAGAAAGGATTTTTAATTTGTGATTTCTGCGAGTTATTCTTATTTTAGTGTGCATGGCATCTTTGTTAGAAAGTCTCTCAGACCTTCTGCCAACATTGCACACACCATTGACATAGCTGCCGTTAACAGTTTAATTGTTTTGTCTGAGTGCTAACAAATACTCCTAAAAGTAGTAGTGAGTTACTGTCTTCTAAATGACGTTAAGTGTTCGTACGCAAGTGAATCAACGCAAAATTTCCGGCAAAAGAAATGCATATTAAAATATTTATTTTAACCCAATCAAATGCATTTAATTAAAAAGACGTATCGTGCATGGAACCTGTGACATTTTGCTAAGATTATAAGAAGCAACAAAAGTCTGAATCATTGGTATTTAAAGATCAATCTATTGGATTATTCACGACGACTCGCTTCAAATATCTCACTCGACCTGGTCAGTCGTCTCTCGTCAAAGAACACTTAATTGTTCCTTCTTCCCTTCTGATCCCACCTGTTGAACTTTTTCAACAGCAAATTTAACGCAGCCTACTCACAGTCGTGCTAATATAGGGACCCATTCACTTCTTGCCATAGGGGGCATACTCACGCATTTCTATAGATAGACTCGCTCATATATCATATCCACCGCAAAAAATTAAATATTTTATTCTCAGATAGAAGTGCATCGAATTAATAATATATACTAGAATAAGCTTGAGGCGTTAGGTTACCCATTCAGCTAGGATTGAAGTAAATTATGCAAAGATGGTTTTCTGTCAGACAAACCGGTGAAGACTCTAAATAATCCTTTTGTTTTTAAGTTTATCTATCACGAAATAATCTAAACACTATTTTCTTTGTGAAAGGATTTATTGAAATGAGAAATAAATAAATGAAGAATAAATCCAATATATTTTCACTTTACACTAATCATCAAAGATTTTTAATACAAAAAAATCTTTATTTGATTTTTTAATTAAAAATGTTCATGAAACGGGTGTTTTAAATCAAACATAAAGAACTTATCACATACAGAATATTCCGAAAATAGTTATAAAGGTTTATTGAAATTAAAATAATACGAAAATTTGCGGCAGTCATGAAGAGATGAGAAACAAACAAAAGGGATTATTCAGGGTCTTCACCGGTTTGTTTGACATTTGCAAATCCGAAATAAACTTTTGCTTTTCTCATTAATCATAACGTGTTACAAGATATACGTCTCCCCCAACAACACCGGTTGGGCATCAATATATGTTTAATCTGTTTTCTTATACCATTTGTTTGTTTTAGTTTAAGAAAAAAATAAAAACAACGAAACTATTATTTTAATTATTAATTTAAATTATTAATAATCTTTAATTTTTTTAATTAAGTTTTTTTTTTTCCATCATGAAATCTAAATACTACAGTAAAACCCCGATTACGGCATTAAAAATCAGGGTTTTTTGTTTGTTTTTTTTTTAATGCAGTACAGTATATAACATATGTATATGATGAAATAACCTTATAAATAACACCATAAGGCGGGGGAAATACCGTAAACAGGGGACGGAAAAACATCGAATTCTACATAACCTGTAAAACCGTATCCTAGGGCCACCGTATCCCGGGTTTTACTGTATTTGCTTTGTGCTAATAAAATTTTAATCAAGGGCATATCACTTCGATACACAAGAACGGTACTCTATTAGCTTTGTGGCACGATTCATTAAAATTAAATCAAATATACTTTCACTTTTTTAAACTTGCATATTTTTCGATATTAATTAAACATTTTTTTTACTAAAAAATATTAATCTTACATCTTTTTTTAAATTAAAATATGTTTATGCAATGAGGTCTTTTAAATAAAACATAAAAAGAACGTCCAATACAGAATATTCCGAAAATAATTATTTTAATTTTAATAAATTTTAAGAAAATGACGCAAGTTATGCAAGTGTAAGAAACAAACAAAGGATTATTCAAGGTCTTAACTGTTTAGTCTGACAGAAAGTGTCGGCGGGGTTAAGCTAGAGGGAAACTATAATTTCATATAAAACTGACTGCCTGAATCCATTTGTTTGAAGAGAGTAGGAAATGTGATTAAAAGTCTGAAATTAATTGTTTCCTCTTTTCTCCAATTGATTAAATACTTTTAGTAATTGTGGTGCTATTTCCTTTCTTTATAATGGAATATTCTAATCGTTCTATTCACTTTATTACATTCAATTGTTAATAAACGGCGAGAGGGGTGTTGCTTATACTAGCCGGGACTGGTAGGAATAGTATGCAATACGAATAGGGATTCGTACTACATAAAATAGAAACGTGGGTGGGTGATAAAGAGAAGCCTCGTAAGAGACGAGTCATTTGAAGAGTAATTGTAAATTTCTAATAAAAACAATTGAAATTACCTTTTTCAAACATAACTCAATCCCAAAATCAAGAAATATTTTAGCGTGTATTTCAACGTGATTGAAATACATAGGAAATACGCTTTAGGCTAACAAACGTTGAACTCAGCTGTTGTATAATATTAGGTAAAACCTTTGTATTGTTAATACATTTTTGTTTTGCTATCTCTGGTTCAACTAGATTGCGTACTGACGTGTGCATTCTCATGACAGTTTTTTGAGCCTTACCATTTCCGCGATGATTCATGATAAATTGGAAACAAGTATTTTAATTGTGACATGATCACTATCAGATTGCCATACAACATCAATAGGCCTCTTTGCCCGGTTTTGATTTTCAAGAGAGCTCCTCTTTTGACCAGGACTGACACACTCTATCAACCGCTGCAAAATGTCAGAGAGAACAAACAGGTGTTACATATTGCCCCAGGGTGATGTGGATCTCTGCAAGGTGGGAACTTTATCTATACAGCGCCAAATATTTTCAAATGGTCACCAATCCTAAGGTCATGAATAACGTCGCTTAATTTCGGTGATTAAACGAGAACCTTACCTTCACCTATTTCTTGTGTATTTAATTAATATTGAGAATGAAATGTTTCTACAAGGATATACGCTCGGACAACTCTAAAAGATTTTGAAATATTTACATTTATTAATGAAAAACGTAAATAATATCGGTGTATATACGTTCAAATAATTATTTAAAATATATTGTACGAAATTATATTGAACACCACACGATGGATATCAGAACTTTATGCATAAGAATTGTTTTACTAAACTAACTCGATTTAGCATTCAATGGCCCGCAAAAGGTTGATGTGCCGAAAAACCAAACAACTTACTACCAACCACTAAGACATTTCTGTTCATATCTATAAAAAAAAACAGGTATTTTGAAACTGAAATCGATTTGTTCGTCAGCCAAACTTTTAAATCGAAATACGGTTTCTCTACCGATAGTTTTACAAAAATGTTCAGAGTTGTTTTTTTTTGTTGTTTTTTTTTTGCCTTTTAAATAAATACAAATAGTGTAAATGAAAACAAATTAAAGGGAATGGTGGAAGCAAAGAATGAAAATGGCAGCTTTTATTGTGGTAATAGAACTGCTTAGTCTTTCATTAACAACATGTGCGTTTGTTTTTTTGCAATCCATTAAGAGAGGCGTAAACAAATTAGTCAAATTTAGTTTTTCGTTACGAAAAAAAAACATTAAAAGAATAAACTACCGACATCCCAAATAGAGGAAACAACAAAGGAAATGGATGGATAAGAAATTCAATAAAATCCGGAAAAGTTTCTTTTTATTTTTTTATTTAAAATTCTTAGTGCATTTAATTTCGCGTCTTTTTTAGTGATAGCTTTTATTAGTTTTGCCATTAGGTGTTTATTTTTAAACGTATTTAACTGATTTTTAATTAGTGTCAGAAAATCCTGCTGAGTGAATAAATATTTCCTAATGAGTGAAATCGAAACCTCGGATATTTCAGTTGTTCATTACCAGGTGCCACCGCCTTCAATCAAACTGTGCACATCGACTCCGATTTTTTTTTTTTTGCTTAGTTTTGTGTTGCATATTTGAATTGTAATTTCGGAGTCCGTAGGGAACGGACTCTGAGACACAAGGTGTCTTTTATATACAAGTAGAAGTAAAGATACTAAAAGAAGGATAACTGAAAACTGTTCAACGACGTTTCGTCTTCATTCAACGATTTTTTTCAAGATGACTTTATTTATATTGTATCGTCTTTTTCAATGTTCGTTTTATTGTATTTATTTTTTTTTTTGTCGGATTATAAAGTTCAATATTGTATATGCACAATCAGAAATGAATCTTAATATTTAGTTTCAATAAATGTTAGGAACGTTATCCAAATTAGTGAATATATATATATATATATATATATATATATATATATATATATATATAAAACACTCAATACTTAAATTACTATTTCCTTACTTATATACCTAAGCTATAAATCCTTTAATCGAAACATTTTGGAGACAATATTTAAAAAAAAAATGCTTTCCTTCAACAATTATTCCACAAAATATTTAAGCTTGTCCATATGTCTGAGTGTAGTCAGGGACGACCCAAAGGCTTTCTTTTGATTGGCTGCTACTACTACATCGGGATATATGTGTATGCCACATTTCGTGAATTGCTCGACTCGCGTTTGATGCTCACCCTAGCATAAATTACAATGTCCTTAGTCTTTGGTATAACTCGACCGATGTAATAGAGCGCGGACACGCGTATGGTAGTAGTAACCAACGTATGCAAAGGACTGAGTCGTGTGTAAGGTGACGTCACGGCGAGAAAGAAAGAAATAAAATATTTAAAAAAACATCGCTGAGATAGACGTATATACATGTGAGTCGAGAGCGACAAGAGACGCGTCCTAAACAGGGCCGGACAAATACAGACTACGACGTATTTGACAGTTTTGTTCAGCATATACTTTTGAACACGAGACCAGGCGTTATTCTGGAAAGTATCTTAACATGTCTTTTGTTTACCTGAAAAGAAAGTTTCCTTGCAAGTGTTTGCATACAACGTGTGGGTTCTGGGTGTGGACATATAACGACTACGATATACCGAGAATTGGACCTCTGTCTCCCGAACGATTACGGATCAATTTTTGTTAATTACGCTATTTATATTATATACATACTCAGTTGTACTTTATTGTATGAAAGCAACTCCAAATTCTAGTAATATGCGTTTTTCGTTCCTTTGCTTATAAAAACACCTTAAAGCAATGTTTAGTTCATCTTGTCCAACAACTTCAGACCTACTTTCTTTTCCCGCCTAGCAGACTTGATTCTTGGTTGAGAATATCTTATATGACTGTGTCGACTAAAAACTTGGTTTACTAATTTCCACACGCAGGCTAGCACGAGAAATCTGAATTTTTAATAGTGACACTTGTGCTTGTATATCCTCATCTTTAGATATTTAATAAATATCTTGAAGTTTAAAGCTGATTAAACATATCTTCAAAGTTTGCGAACTACTCCGGGGGTCGTTCCAAATGTAATGCATCCTATTTTTTAACTCTATATTTAAAACGTTTAAGAGCTACTAAGACGGGAGAGCGATCATTTGTGCTCCAGAATGTATTTCCCACATAGTCACCACGATTATCAATGCAATTTTCCCTGCATGTTTTGATCCCTCGATCGTAAATGTCCGAAACGTACTTTGCCACTCGCGTCTCTTTCACCACTCTAATCGACGAACCCATCTCCTAACTTTGCTGACATCAACTGCACCGGATTTTGAAAGGTTCAAAAAGCACCGGTGTTTACTGGTTGGTTTAATTTTTTACGTAGAGAAATTCAATAACGCATCTGTTTCTGACGCACATCTATGACAGGGATGACTTTCTTAGTATCCCACGGGCAATATGTGCAACAAAGAAATGAAACATAACAATGCAACCTGCAATCTCCTTTGATCCATGCGAAGGGAATAAAAAATAGGAAGCATTACTTTTGGAACGTCCCTCCTAATATGAATTTAGAAATATTAAAAATGTTTGATTTCAATATGAAGTGAAGCCATTGAAGATAAGTATTATAGTGTAATTATATCAACTATCATGGCCTGTGATAATTCCACGGAATAGTAAATATATTTAATCAATAAATATGTTTTAAAAAAACTATTTTTTCTGGATAGCGCTAATTAAGTCCTTTTTTAAAACAAAAACAAATATGTAGTAATGTAAGTATATTTACACTTCACTGCAAAGTGTTCTTTGTTTTTTTCAATATGGAACAGACTCAAATTAGATAAATTAATAAGTACTAATAAATACTCAGAAAGTAATATTGTGCTACATAGTTCAATACAAATAATAAAATCACATTGAAAGAGACGATTTTTAATTTACTCCTTTAGTATCGTACTTCTTTGCTGACAATATTTTTTGGATCTATTTCTTTCGAATTTTCACTTTTCTTACGTAAGGTTTCGTTGACTTCGGTAAAGAACCGCTGCACTTCGAAATTACTAAGAGTTCTTTTCTGACGCCATTATAGTAATTATCATGTTATTTAATATTTAAAACTGGTTATTTACTTATTCTTGTGTATGGTTTTAACTTCGGCATTTTAAAGCTAAATATCGTAAAATTTGCCTTTTTTTAAGCATTTTTGCATTCAAAGATTGTATTTATACCTTTTCAAAGTGTAAAATGAGGATTAACTAAAGAAAAGAACAAGTATAATTTAATACAGATAAAAAAAATCGACAATCTTGTAGTTTATTCAAATATAATTACACGTTGATAGCGTGAATGTTTTTCCCGTTTATTTGAAATCCATGTTATGGATTTTTACTCTAATGGCGTGTAGCTATTGGTCGATGTTAAAAGATCGACGATTTATCCTGACGTTATAAATTTATTGAACACCATGAAAACGGTAAAGGGTAGTTCTTACTTAAATTAGAACCAATACATTGAGGATATTGCAAAGGCTACTGCTGTCATAGAGCCGCTGACTCTAAACGCAGCAGCAGCCGCTACATATTACGCATGCAAATAACCAAGTCAGTATGCGATGAACGCAACGACGGGAAAGAAAAAGCAAAAATAAAGACATGCGACAAGGATCGTCGAAGGAATTACATGCAGAGAAAAGCACGTGTTCTAGACATGGCCGGAAAATAACAGCGCGCGACACGTACGTGAGGAGTTCGTCTTAAAAAGACCTTTCGATGCGAAAAATGAACTGTTAAAGACGAGAGATAATACGTTGTTAGCATGAATATATGCCTTCCGCCTTAAACTGAAATGGCAAGTCTAATTTATTCCATTCTTTTGTTTCCTTGCGAGGAAGTCTACATGTTATGTGACGACAACGGTATGCTGTACTCTAATGATATTATACGGAAATTACGTCACGTGTTTTGTAGAGAGAACAGTTTCGAGTAGTCGGACTTTGGAAGCGAGAGAGACGATATGTGTCAAAAAATGTAGAAAGAAACTAGCCGAATGTCGCTAAAATGTCTAACGTGTGCGCATCTCGACCTTCACGTAGGAAAGCAAGTTGAGAAGTAATGAATTGGTCTCACTTCCTGTAAAAAAAAAAAAAAAAAAAAAACATTTCAGAATAAAACATTTGCAAGCCAACAAGTGGCTATTGTGATCAATATAGTTAAACAGAAGATACTAAACTCCAGGAATATTACGACTAACACATGCAAAAGCGAGGATAAAAAGAATGAATAACCTGTGATCGCGCACATATGTAAAAAGACTTAGTTTAATGTTTCTCATTGGTGATAAGGTACATGTACACGTATGTTGTAAAAGACGGCGCGAATTTTTGTCCGACGTTTAAAATAATACACTTTTTAGAATAATTGAACAAATTATTACAAAATTAAAAAAAATCACAGAATTACACTGATATTTAGCATGCATTTTGTGTTGGTAATATGGAAAGAGAAATATCCTGGGGAAACGAACGTTGATTAGCTCGCATTTAGTATAATAATAGATAGTTTAAAATCTCAACGTATCCGTAGAAGACAATCACCGAATAATCTATCAGCTTTGACTGATTATTTCTCGTCAGAGTCTGGGGATTTACCAATTCCATCGTGTGAATAACCGACGTGTTGAGATTTGCAATTCAAATTCCTAATCAGAAAACATGTCCGGTTTTATTCGCACAGTATTTCAGATTGTTGTTTCTTATTTCTGTTAAAAAAATGTTTACCAAATCAACACGAATGTAGAATTCGCAAGAGACTTGTGTTGCTATGACAACGGTCGGCGGTCAAGTTAAAAGTAACGGTCATTGATGTTCGGCCGGAGATCGGTGTCTGCAAGAAGGCTTGGCGCCGCATCTTCATTGTCCGATTTCAGACAAACGTATGGATGCTTTTTATCTTTGAAATTCCAAGATATTTGGGTTGGATTCCTGTTTTTTGTTGATCGATGTGCGCGAATGTTTTTTACATTCATAAATATAAGCGTCTCCATAAGAGGTCCGTCCATCGGTCAGTCACGGATGAGATTTCAACGCCAAAAGATTCGTTCACACATGCTCTGCCATTCTATTGGTCGCACTGTTAGTTTGTTCCGCCCAATTCCAAATGACGCTTTCAGCGATAAAAGCGTAGATGTAATCGACGTATCTAAAGCAGACCCCTTAATGTACTATCAATAAAAAGGATCAAAAGATAGGCTGGGCGATATGAATATTAAGTGGAATATTTAAAGTAATCAAGTTTGATCAAAATAAAAATGTTATTGGCGATTCGTGCTTTTATATATACTTTTTTTCCGATGATATTTTGTATTATTAATGATGCACGTGTTGGCGCTTAAAAGCACAGCTTGAAACAGATTATCACAAAACCAACATTTCTTAATTTCATATTACTAGAGATGCGATGTAATTCTGGTATACATAGGAGACATTAAATTGGTTCTAAAGCCAGTGCGTAGTTAACGCAAAATTGTGTTGGACTAGTAAATAATATTTTCCAACACTCTTGATAAGGTGTATGCATTCATGAGTTTTTATTACCGCTTATTTTTAATTCGTCTTTTGAAACTGAGGTACATCATAAATGTATGGCGTCGCGCCAAAGCTATAATTATTTTGTTAGAACATACATGCTAGACTACATACTTCAAGGTGTTAGTTTCGATTTTCGGTCATGGCATCTACTTGATTTTTTGGAAATTTATTATTTAATATTTTGAGGCGATTTATTTAATATCGATGCAATATTTTCTATTTGTAAAAGTAACAAGATATCTAATATTTCGAAATGAAACGAAATTAGCAATGTATTTAACCTTGGAAAATTATCACAGACCGGAAACATTGTGATTGACAGACTGAAAAAAATCACTATGTATATAAACTACTGATAGCTTCAAAGAAGTCATTAAATCATTTTCCGAATGTATATGCGAAGAGGTGGGTTTTTCTTTTTAATACCTATACATTTCAAAACAGGAATAGAGATTATTAGTATATCGAATAGTCTGCCATTTTCTACAGAAATCAGTTTCTTTATATATGAAGAAAATTCCATCTTCGTCAAGTTAGATGTGATATTACCGACATGGACATCGTCGTTTTTCAATTAATTGCTCATCGAATATATGATTGTTTGAATGGCATGCCACTTTCGTGCCAGTAAGTTAAACCGCATTAACCAAATGTGATATATATTATTTAAAGGACTTGTTTGAATTTTGTTTCGATTATTGCCCGAAATATATTTTTCTTTGGTATATAAATTGTAATCTCTACATATAATCATTTTCATCGTAATTTAGGTGGTTTCCTCGACATCAATTAATATTATATTTAGATGGCTACTTACATATGATAAATTATTTAGTTTTATCCGTTGGATGAATCTTTCTTGATTTAGATAGTTCCGACTGATGTATACTCCTTTCTGGTATTTAAATATTACTTTTCAACGCATACACATTTCTGGTATTTAGATGGTGTCCTTCCCCTTAAATATCCTTTTTCGTATGTAGATTGTTCTCTGCATGCTCTTTCTTAGTATTTAGTTGGTTCTCTGCTACGTGTACTCCTTGCTGCTAATTAGATTGTTCTTCGCTGTTTCTGATACGTATACTCCGTCTTGCTAATTAGGTTGGCTTCTGCTACGTATACTCCTTCCTGCTAATTAGGTTGACTTCTGCTACGTATACCCCTTCCTGCTAACTAGGTTGGCTTCTGCTACGTATACTCCTTCCTGCTAATCATATATGTAATAAATGTAATAATGAAGAAGCATTCATAAATGTTAATTTAAACACGTACAGAATTCTTTAGTAAAGAAAAAGCAATCGTATTTTTTTTTATCGTAATCTGACATTTATCTGGTTCTTTATATTGTTTTTGTTTTTCAATTTGAATGCAACTAATTACACGATCTAAATATGTAAGTAATAAAATTAAATAATAAATTGCTCATAGTGAGAATCATCGGTTAGAGTCGTCCAAACCGGAAGTAAAAACGGAGTAGTCGCCTAATTTTATCTTATTGTTTTTGAGTAATTTCACGATCTCGTTGCATTGTAATAGTATTAATTTTTTTGTTTTGTTTTTGATTTTGAAATGTAATGCAAGTACTTTCACGATATGTTTGCGTTGTAATTTGTAAAAAAAATGAGATGTTAGTTTCCAAAAATTTGTAGTTGAAAGCAGTAATAAATGAAGTTCATCGTAAGATTCGTCGGGTGGAGTCGTCAAAACCGGAAGTAAAAACTCAGATTCGCAGTGTGCGTCGTACGGAAGAAAAATGCAAAAACAAACAACCTCATCTTAATCGGACGTTTAGCGCGTTTATTTATTTTTTTTTGTTTTGTTTTTAAGTGAAATGCAAGTAATTTCACGGTTTGAATAAGAAATTGTTTATTTAATAAGTTTTTAGTGGGAAGTACTAATAAATAAATCTCATAGTTAGATTCCACGGTTAGTTGTCAAAACCGGTAGTAAAATCCGAGTAGTTGCGCAGGTTGCACTCGACGTCAAAACAAACAAAAAAAGCAAAACGAATGTTAATCGGATCGTAATTAATTTTTTTTTGTTTTTTTATGGGAGAGATGGGGGAAAATAGAATTTAAAAAAAAAAGGAAAAAATGGCTTTAATAATCCTTTACGATTCCAAACCGGTGTTTAATCCTACTGTTCCTTGTGGACGCGTTCTCAGCTGTGTTAAGTGATAGCAGGAATAGTGTTAATTTAATAGAGAGAAAAGATTTTACAACTTCCATTGATTATAACCTGTTTTGGCAGTGAACTCTCACCGGAAAAAATATAGGAATGTACGGTTATCGAGGAAGTGTAAGGGTAATAGGCCTATAGCATACCTCAGATCCTGTGCTGCAGTTTGTGCACATTACATTTGCATATGTGTTGATTTTTAATCCTATTAATGTCAAACTCAGAAGGGTTTATTTTATATATATATATATAGAGAGAGAGTTTATTTTATATAATATATATATATATTATATAACGATTATTTAGCGGGTACAGAATTTTAATATTGCAATCATTAAGGGACATTTTTTATAATTCATGGTTAAAAAGTAAAATGCATGCAGTATGTTAAGAAAAAGGGGCGAAGAAGGAAAAGATGAAAGTAGAGTCAGGCCTCAGTATGAAATAATCCATTCTAATTCAATAAAAACTGAAATCGTTCCAATCAATAAAGATTTGTACTCATTTAACAAAAACTTAAGATACTACACATTGATCCTAAGTTCACCTAACCGGATTGTCATAGGCTCTACATCTTCCACCGTGAATATCTTTTATCTCACGATTTGTGTTTATTTTACTGACACAAGAATTGGTTTCACTTTTGCTTCAATAGCCTGATTTTAGAATTCGCCTTTTTCAATATTTGAACGATGCCCGTTAGAAAATCGAAAGGGAATTTAGTAATGAAACTCATGAATCATTAACAAATGCGTCCAGATGGTCGTTATCTCTTCTATAGAATTTTATCGAAATACTGATCTGCTGTTTCGCGTTTTATTTTATTTTTTTCTGGTGTTCAAGAAAATTGGGCCGAGTTGAAGAGATGCAATTTTTTTTCCGTCGAGATTTTAAATCTCTCCTCGTTCACTCCCTCTCTCTCCCTCTCTCTCTCTCTCCCTCCCTACCTCTCTCCTTCCCTCTATCCCTCCTTGTTTATTTAATTTAATTTATATTAATATATTTTCAATTAACAGCTAACAGTTGCGTTTAAAATTAAAAGTAAACTGATTCATTTAAGCTATAAGAATTATAATCTATGAAAGTTACTTCGTGATCGATTTTCATAGACCAAGATGTGTTTTCTGATTCTCTAAATCAACTATGTGGTCACATATCGTAAAAAGTTAGGATATTCGATGTGTCTTAAATAGCATATGACTAATCCAGGCGCCCGGCAATGTTTCTACCGGAAAACGCCGGGTATAATCAGATTATATATTACATTTTTCTGTATATCTTACGCGCACACAGGTAGAAACACTTTAACTAAAATTATTTTATATTCTCCGTCCCACGTAATACAAATAATACAAAGTATTTATTTCTTTTATATTTGCTTAATATCTGCTCTTTAAAATTAATTCTGACAATTTGGTTTTGAAATAACAAAAACAATGCTCATTAAATAGAAACTTACAATCTCATCTTCGAAAGACGAACTAGAACTAAAATGGCAGTTGCATTATCAGCACTATCTTTGTTCTTCAATTGCAATAATCCATTTTAGTTTTCAAGAATCCGGGTTTTTTTTTTGGGGGGGGGGGCTGATGTATCGTATCATCTAATCTCGATTTTTTTCCGAACAAAAACGAAAGAAAATCCCTAACTTTTTTTCACCAACTCTCGGTAATTTTTAAGGATGAATCGCTGAAAAGCAGCAACTTCACTAAACCACTTTCTCCATGCTTAACAGATTTTCGTTTTCGTAAAAAATATTTTCTCAATTTAAATTTTTAATCCAAAAAATTATCACAAAGTATTGCATTATAAAAACATCTGATACCTATCATTCTAATAAATGTGAGATGATCAACGTTTGTTTCCATAACGCTTTTTTTCTCATACTTTAATATACAAAAAACGTTTATACCTTATATCTGCGATGGGTTCGTTTCAGTTGTTTTAATAAATTATAATGATCGGAACACGTTGATCATTTATCTCTTAGTTATTTTATACTTTTCCTTCTCTCTCCAGATTTAGCCACACCGTTATATTCAGTAATCACTCTGTAAGCATTTAAAGAGCGAATTTGCATAGTTGTTGTAACAAAGCTACTTTATTTAACCACGTCGAAACACAAGAACTTTTAAACAAAATGCAGGACTACCTTGGAAAATACGTGTCAGGCGGCTTTGTATGAAAACAACCGGTAATAAATACATTTTCTTGCAACTGAAAGAAAACTCGTGTAGAATTTATTTCCTTTATTTCTTTGCGAGACTTTCATACATAACGTCGGGTTCGTGTTAAAATGTAACGACCATGTTACACTGTCTGTAGATACCACAAACCAAGCGGAGATGAGGACGCTTGGTGAGTATGATAGTCACAAATATCTGGGAATTTTGACAGCAGACTTTACCAAAATTATATAAACGAGAATATTGGAAAACGGGAATCATCATATTTTATCGCAATAGAAATCAACCCATCGCATGGCGGTGCTGTTTGCCTTCTTAAGGTCTTGGGATGAGCAATGAGGACCCAATCGGCAGTTTTCCATAAGGTGGGGCATCGTTTGTACCTCTCCACATGGACATAAAAGTGAGGTGTCTAGGCCCCACTTGTGGAGATTGTCTTTTGTTTTGCTTACTTTGGCTCTGGCTCTATTTAGAGTCACCCAGTTTTTTCTACCAAGGTTTGAACCCTGGGGGAGTGTTTCTTTTGGGTCTGGTAGGGCTTCATTTTTATTCCTGCTGTTATAGTCTCGCCGTTGTTCCATCCTATAGGAGGCAGCTTGCCTGGGATCGATTTCCTCTATATTGATGAAGCTACTGCGAGATTTTAGTCTTTGTCTCACTGATTGGTGGCCAAACAGTGAGTGCCTGTGGTCGTTAAGCTGTTTGTACCGTTCCATTCTGGTGATGACTTCTCGCCTGATATGTGGTGGTGGAATACCAGTTAGGTAGTATAGAGCTGGCAAGAGAGTTGGTCTTAGGGCACCAGTTATGGTCCGGTATGCCTTGTTCAGCTCTACATCAATTTTATGGGCATGGCATGATCTTGCCCATGCTGGGCAGAATACTCAGCTGTGAAATGACACAGTGCGAATATTGAAGAACAGTAACAGAAAGGCACAAGAAGGCGTTTAGAAAAAAAAACTACACATAAAAAAAATCTAAAGAATAAACATGGGGGCGTATCACTATAGACTATTTATATGCTGAACCAGAGAAGAACTTAATCAAAAGACTGGGAATTTATTGTCTATGCACAATGTATTGCACCCCAAAATTGCTACTGATAGATTCGACGTAACGAAAGAACGAAGGAAGAGGAATAGGACTGATAAGTATAGAAAAATGTGAACGACAGCACAAAATTACTTGGAAAAATCTATAATTCTGAACAGAAATATTAATCACTGCAGCGAGAAAAAATAAAAAAGACGACGATACCTGAAAAAAGATAAACGTAGCAATAGAAAAAGCTACATTGACGATTCATATAAATGACAAAAAAGAATAACGAAAACGCTTGGATATGGCTAAGAAAAAGACATATAGACAGAGAAACGGAATCTATGGCAGCTGCACATAATAACGCGATTAGTACCAACAATATGAAAGCTAAAATAGATCAAACACGAGAAAACGGTAAATGAAGACTCCGTTAAACAAAGATAAAATAGTAAACCACATAAGTGGATGCAACAAACTAGCACAAAGAAAATACGAAAACAGAACGACTGTGTTGAGAAAGCAGTACATTGGCAACTCTGCACTTCGGATATGCAGAAAAATGGTACAGATATATTTTAACCCGGCGATGTTGGAGGGGGGTCTAATTTTTTATGTAAAGTTAGAGTAGCCTTTAATCACGATCCTATCTAGGGAAACAGTCGATCATTTGCCAGTTTCACGCAGAAGCAGTAGGTCTGGTTTAGTCTCTGGTAACAAGGTGTCAACCTCCTAGAAGGTTGGAACGTAGACCTGGAAGTTGTTCTGGGTTTAATCTTGACCTGGAAGTTGTTCTGGGTTTAATCTTGCATCAAAAATGTGATAATTCTTCAGACGTACCTCTTCATCGTACAGTATATCGATACTCTATGATTGACTGAGATAGCTTCCATGTATTTATATCAGATATAACGCTGTGTTCCATGTTTAAAATGAACGTGTCTTCTGTAGTATGAGACCTCATAGAATTGTTATTTCAATGTAGATTGCTTCATACGCTCCGAAAAATGCCAACAAAAAGCTAAAAGCCAGCCTCCAGAATGTGCAGCTGCCATTGTGCACAGAAATCACTATTTCCACTAATTTCAACGAAACAGATGTACTGAGACGAAAGCCGCCTTTAGAACTTCCAGCAACCACTGTAAAAGAGTAATAAAGAATGCGAGAGAGTTGTATGCTCACTTTGTCAAGTCCGAGATAACTGAGCAGCGGTTTGGTTCCCATCAGTTTTGACGAATAACAGGTTCCTGAATAGAAGCGTGTGCTCTATCCCAACCATCAACAATAGACCTAAGGTAATCTCGTCAACATCGGGTAAAGTGAAACTCTTTGCCAAGAACTTTGTAGCTAATTCTACTCTATGCGAGCAGAGCCATTAACGCTCCGTATTACCTCCTGTATCTGAAAACACGCTATGCGACATACAAATATCTGTGCGTGATGTTGTCAAGCTAATGTAAAACCTTGATTTAATTAAAGCAACTCGCCCTGATGGCATTTCAATTATATTGCTCCAAAAGCTTCACCAGAAGTAGCTCCCAAGCTTACAAATCTGTGTAAACGTTGTCTTAAGAAGAAATAATTCCTAACACCCTGGAAAGCCTCATCAGCTTGCCTTGTATTTAAAAATTCAGATGATCGGTCCTCTACCCTTCAATACAGATCAATCCGTCTCCTTTGTGTCATGAGTAAGTCGCTGGAATCTTTGATAAATAGGGGTCAACTACCTCAGCAAAAATAACCTCCTCAGTGACATGCAATATGGTTTTCGTTCCGCTAAATCTACAGCTGATGTGCTAACTTCTATATCTAAGGGATTAGCGAATCTGTCGACAAGGGTTTTGCTTTTAGGGCGTTCGATCTTGTCATAGCAAAGACCTTTAATAGTGTCTGGCATAAATGTCCACTCCACAAGATCTGTAACTATGGAATAGCTAGAAATGTATCCTCAATTAAATCATTTTTCTAAGATTATAACAGTAGGGGTGTATTGGGCAGAAATAAGAAGCTAACAGTTTTAATGTTGGAGTCCATCAGGGATCTATCCTGGGCCCAACTCTTTCTGATCTACATCAATGATATCTACAAATCACATCCTATAATCATTCGTAGATATTTACGTCGACGACACGACCATTTATGGCAACTCTTCAAAGGTTGTAAATGTCTAAGATCTCTTTGATCCTCCCTCCTCCTGACCAATGGTGCAGTGGGGAAAAGGGATAACTGATTACTTTTAATGCATCTAAAACCAAGCTTCTATCTTTAAATCATAAACGCTTTGACCCTCCACACGTTTAGCATCAATTAAAATGAATGGCTCTTGTCTTGTGGAGGTTCCATGTTTTAATAAGTTTCTGGGTCTGATCTTTACTTTGGATCTGAACTGTAACACGTCCGTCAAATCTGTTACGAAGGTCGTTGAAAAAATAGTTGGATCACTCTATTGCTCTAATAGATATCTCACTGGCGATTCAATTCTCTACTAGTATAACATCGAAGTACGTCCTAGGATGGTGTAATGTTTCCACAACTGAGTAGGAGTTGCTCTAATCATCCTATCTTTCCTAGACACAGCTCAAAACCGACTTCTTATCCTAGTATGGAAGCAAAAACTAGAATAAGAATTTTCCTAAAAACAAGCATACCAATCGCTATGAATAAATGATTAAAATGTTAAGAACTTGGACCATTTTTTTTTTTTGTTCTTTGGCAAAATGGTCGGATTCAACATTAAATATCCCGAAAATACTCTGTATCCTGTAAATGGAAACCAAAAAGACTTTGTATAAAACTCAAATGATTTTGCTTCATTCCGGGCAGCTCCACTAGTTTTCTTTATTTTAGATTAGCTGTAACTATATGGAATGAGCTCTATTGCAGGCCACATTAGTCATATTTTAGAACTTAGGAATTCTAGCGTCCTGCTAGACATGAGACAATCAAAGTATACCATTGTTTTCGAATTGGTTGTTTTCGGTTTCTCGTTGCAATCAAATTATTCGAGTGTTAATTTCATGTGGATAAAATTTCATTTTTAATGAAAAAAAAAATTTAAATAAAATTCATTTATTGCATCCCGGACAGCGCCGGTTATATATTTTTCACTTGCTTGGACTCTTCTACACCAGTATAGTCATCACTTCTCACTTGCATACAAAACTCCTCAGATTTCGATGTTAATATATTAAAAGGTGATATTAAAGCGAACAATGATCACAGGAACTATTAAAGAGACAGATTTATTTTCGTAAACGTATGAGAGAAAGCCTGGCAGATGGTTTGTCCCACTCCACTTGATGACATTGTGCGTACCCTCATCCTCATTGTGCACGTCACCTACGTCTGCTTGAGGACTCTGTAGCAAATCACACGTGATTTTGCGACTTTCATCTCAGATAATCTCTTCTTAAAGATGTCACTCGAACTTTTCCATTTAATAACTGACATCGTTTCTGATTTAAGCTTTGAATATTCGCATGGTTCAGATTTTTGGATTACTGTTACATTTGCGAATTACTAGGACTTATACTCAGTCATGGTTGGCGGAATCACAGAATCCTACCCGCGTGGATTAAGTTGTTCCATTTGGAGTTTTTCGGTGTTCAACAAGATACACTTGAAGAAGGTTGAAAGTTACATCGATTGAAATTTGATAAAAATAACTCAAAATAAGAATGCAAATATTACTGACTGATCTTGTTAGGTTGTTAGCAGGTGTTATTTTATGTTGAACTTTTCTTTTCAATGCAATTCTTTGGAATTTTGTTTTGCTTAAAGTCTTGATTTGTCCCTTTTGTCCAAGCTTTTTTTTTTAAGTCCCTTGTCTTTCATAGTATTTCCTAAGAAATATATAATAGTTAGATCTAAAGAATGTCTGGAAATTTCCTGTTCTAATCTTCGTCAATTCAGATTTTCATCTAAATTAAGCCCTATAATCTCCCATCAAGATGTCAGTCCTAAAAACATTTAACTTGTACTTATTTCAATAACGATGACCTTGCGTAAACCGGTCTGAAATCTCTCATCACGATTCCGAGAAGAATCGAGATGTCACTGTTTTCGACTGCAGACAAAAAAGAAACCGGCGGGAAGGGAATCTTTCAAAATGGACAAATAACAGAGCAAATAAAGGCGAATGGATGTAAATCGAACGAAAGAACGTTTTAGCAAATTTATTAGTTCATTCGAAATATTCATTTAAAATATAACAAGCAGGCATTGTCCGGGATTACAGAGCGTTGTGTATAGTTACATGTTACGGTTATCCGGACAGTTCTGGGCGTTTTCTTTTTGTTTTATTTTTTTAGGCACGCAACAAGGATACGAATAAGATGTGTACTATCTTAGCAATCTTTATTTAAATATGTATTATTGATATCAATCTATATATTAATGCGGTAGCGTGTGTTATTTTTTGTGGCACGATTACACCCGGGTCGTTTAAATTATGTACTTCCGTTTCTTGTAATAAATAATTTTACGAAGAATTGTTCATGAGTTTGGGTGTCTATTATAGCGAATGGCATTCTAAGAATCTATTTTTTTTTAAATAGTTTAATCAAGAATTCTTCATAAGTTTATTATTTCGATTATAGTTGCAGGAACTAATATATATATATGTTCGGGATTCTGTTTCAATTCAAGCTGATGAACCGAAGTTATACAGATATATTTGCGATTTTTTAAATCGCAACTTTATAATATATAAAAAATCTATAGAACATTAAGTCTAATAATATATACGCAATGTGCAAGAATTAAAATATCGGATTTAAGCGTATTTTACGACCTGACACCGCCGAGTGCCCCTGCTAAGTTGGATAAATACTTTTGCATTTTTAACAAAATAGCGTCTCCATTTACACTGAACATCTACAGAATGCCAACATCAATATATTACATATGAATGAGTCCCCTGTGGAATTTCCACAGGTCCCGCTAGTATTATTTATTGAATATTTATTGTAAATGGTCATGAACTGTACCTTTTTAAACTTAACTCTTGTGCAAGTGTTCTAGTTGTGATGTTTGGATTTTCTTCAGTTTTTATCGTCCAAACATCAATATCAAATTTTGAGAATCTTCCATTGCGAGTGCTATCTTCAAGATCGATGTTTTCTGTTTTGATTTTTACAAACAATTGTCGAACAGATAATTTCCATATAACATTGGCACTATAAACTTCAGAAATGTTTTTGAAAGTTTAAGCAGCTGTTTTTTTTTCTTTTGTTTTTTAAGAAAAAAGCATAACAACCTAAATATAAAAAGTGGCTATCTATTTTCTTGTAATGAGGATATCTGAGAGTAAATAAATTCTAAAAAATTTTAACAATGAAGAAAATATGCGTAACCCATGTTAAATTTTATTTATGAATTAAGTAGTTTATAGACTTGTTGAAAGCTTTCAGAAACCTGCTATCCTAAAACGCTAAGTACTTACCGGACGACCTAATATAATTTGTCAACTGTCTGATGCGTTCGGCAAATTAAATCCAAACCAATTATTTTCCTCTCAAAAGTAGATAGATATGAATAAAATGATTTTAATATAATATTTTTGCTATGGGGGATATCATCGTTTATCCAGGCCCAAAGACCACTCGAGGATCAGTTAATGGGTGCCAGCTGCCCACTGGTAAAACACCGTTATGATCGGCAATGATGGAATTTTGGTGGCGTTTAAATGAACGGCCCAAGAACTTTTTTCTTTTTGGTCTTAGAGTTGGAAACAGTGATAGTCAGCTGGGTAGAAGTCCCGCTAAATTGTTCAAAAGTCTGGCAGTTTGAGGAAATAAACTTTGCTCGTGGAACTTACAGTTTTAGGTACAGATAGATAATAAAGGAAATTGTTCGTAGATGGACAAGTATCTATTGTGAATGTTCATGGGGAAGGGGCGACTATCAAATTTGGAAGTTTTCAAAAAACATTTTAACTTATTTTTTATTTTAAAAAAATGCAAATTAACCTTTGGAATTCGAGTGAAGACAATTAAAAAAAAAAGGAAAAAAAAAAAAGGAAAACCTGTTTCTTCGTTTGGGGATAAGGTTTTGACTAAATGAAATCCTTATCCACATTTATCTCTTCTAATGTTCGAACCTAATCGCACACACGCATGGACATACATACAAAAAACATAATAAACGAGAAGTAACAGTAGGTTTCCGTCTATATCTTAGCTGTACGAAATACGTGGACCTATATAGTATGTAAACAATATATTCTAGTGAAATCAATGCTTTAATAACAGATAATTTTTTTTTATTGGGATGGATATTTAAAACATCAAGATCGTAAGTGAACGGCCAGTAACAAAATGTACGTAGAATAAATAGAGTAAATAAGCATAGAATCAAAGATAGCTGCCACACAAAACTGTACTCATTTTTTTTTTTGCGTATTTGTAACAAAAATTACCATTGCATGCCTCAATCTTTATCTTACTGAAGAAAATTCTGAATTGAATATATGTAATCAATGAAATCGACTGGCATGATAATTTTAACAGCAAACAAAATACCAATAAATCACGTAATTTAAGTAGTCACAGGGAACTATCGATCTGTTATTTAAGTAAGGGTGTCCCTATGTGTGAAGGCAGTAAGCATATTGTTACGCCATAATACTTCCCCAATATGAAGTAATTTTTGCTTTCTCTAAAGGCAAGAAATACAAGGGGCTTCAAAAATTAATGCCTAATATTTTATTTCGTCACAATGCATCGGAGGGGATTGAAAATTGCATTGTTATGATTGAGCATTCATGACCTGAAGGTTCAATCTTTGTTGCAGATATTAACGGTGTGACCCTGTCAGGGTGTGCGTCAGAAGCCAAGATACGTCATTGAATTCCTAGCAAAAGTACATTAAGAATGGTAGTGACTATGTAGTAAAATAAATTCTGGGGAATAAAATGTCGCACGTTTTAATAGTTTTGGTAGCTCTTAAATATTGTGCTTTAAAAAATAGAAAGCTTTACTTTCTGGAATGACCCTCGTAGATCTCTGCGCAGCACCTTTTTCGGTGTAGCATCAATAATATAAAGGCATCAGGAATCTGGTACTTTTAGGGGTTGTAGAATGAGTCAACCATATCCTCAGCAACCTAAAATGAAAAGTTATCTTTAATAGCATAGACCAAAACGATGTAAAAGGAGCTGTTTTAAGGCGCATAATCATAACTCCTCATAAGCGGATATTTCAACTAGTTTGTAACAATATGTTGTTGAAATGAAAACGTATTTTCGCGAGATTGTTGTGGTCTTGTTGCTTAGCAGCAGTTCCGCTTCTTCAAAGGTCGAATGTAGGGAACTTCATTATCCCAGCAGGCGGGTGTTCGATTCACCAGGGAATGAAGGCTATTTTGACCTGCTAACTGTTCGACTTAGATCCGTTATGCAGGTCATTCTGTTTTCCAGAAATTGTAGGAACTTTTTCTTTTATAACCGTTCATGGTTCATTCGGTGCCTTTTAGATGAGATACAATCTATTTTAACTCGGTTGAAATAAGAAGAAAATGTTTTCCAAATGTTAAGTTTTGCTTTTAGTTGCGATAGAAATTCTTATCAGAAAATCATTACGGTTGGATTTGTTTTTTGTCTTTTTGTTTTTTTCGATTGTTTTTTTTTCCGCTTTATCCGTTTCATTCTAAATCTTTCATTTTTTTATTGTTTTGATTTTGTTTTCTTTTTTATTTTTAAAAGTTTCAGCTCAATTATACTTCCCTTTAGAGCATAGTTTATTTATTTTACTTTTTTTTTCTTTTTTTTTTCGTGTGATTGTCCTTTCTGGTTCTTTATATAACCTAACAATCAAAATCTTTGCTTTCCCATCTGTATCCTAATTCTATCTCACTAGCTCGTTGTCTCCCTCTGTCTAACGGGCTCGTTGTCTCCCTCTGTCGAACGGGCTCGTTGTCTCCCTCTGTCGAACGGGCTCGTTGTCTCCCTCTGTCTGTCTAACGGGCTCGTTGTCTCCCTCTGTCTGTCTAACGGGCTCGTTGTCTCCCTCTGTCTGTCTAACGGGCTCGTTGTCTCCCTCTGTCTGTCTAACGGGCTCGTTGTCTCCCTCTGTCTGTCTAACGGGCTCGTTGTCTCCCTCTGTCTGTCTAACGGGCTCGTTGTCTCCCTCTGTCTGTCTAACGGGCTCGTTGTCTCCCTCTGTCTGTCTAACGGGCTCGTTGTCTCCCTCTGTCTGTCTAACTGGCTCGTTGTCTCCCTCTGTCTGTCTAACTGGCTCGTTGTCTCCCTCTGTCTGTCTAACTGGCTCGTTGTCTCCCTCTGTCTGTCTAACTGGCTCGTTGTCTCCCTCTGTCTGTCTAACTGGCTCGTTGTCTCCCTCTGTCTGTCTAACTGGCTCGTTGTCTCCCTCTGTCTGTCTAACTGGCTCGTTGTCTCCCTCTGTCTGTCTAACTGGCTCGTTGTCTCCCTCTGTCTGTCTAACTGGCTCGTTGTCTCCCTCTGTCTGTCTAACTGGCTCGTTGTCTCCCTCTGTCTAACTGGCTCGTTGTCTCCCTCTGTCTAACTGGCTCGTTGTCTCCCTCTGTCTAACTGGCTCGTTGTCTCCCTCTGTCTGTCTAACTGGCTCGTTGTCTCCCTCTGTCTGTCTAACTGGCTCGTTGTCTCCCTCTGTCTGTCTAACTGGCTCGTTGTCTCCCTCTGTCTGTCTAACTGGCTCGTTGTCTCCCTCTGTCTGTCTAACTGGCTCGTTGTTTCTCTCTGGATCTCTTTCTGTCCTTTTAATCTCTCGCTGGTTCTCTTGTTTCTCTCCATCTCCCTCTCTTTTAAGCACTGGTTCTCTCGCTGCCCCTATCGCTCTCTTTCTCGCTCACTGACTCTAAATTCAGTAACGAGAATAATATCAGGCTTTTCGCCATGTACTGACCGCAAGGGTGTTCAATTTTTGCCGCTTGGGTTTTTTTCAGAAATCTGTACATTGTTGAGACACAAGTTCCAGAACGTCATCGTTGCGCATTCCATAAAAGTCCTTGCATAACAGGAACAGGGGTATAACATTGCAGGGATACGATAGTAGCTTCGCTAATAGCTCATGACGTATTAGATTTGAAACTTTTTTTTTTTTTTTTGCTAAAGGTCAATACTGATCAAGAAAAAATCATTTTCCTCGGAATTTTATTTTTATTTTCAGTTTTTCATGTACACATATATTATAATAAAGTCGTTCGTGTCTGTTTCCTCACATTTTTATTAATATCATTAAAGAACATGGTTTCACAAATTTTCATACTGAAAACGGATCGTACACACTTTCATTGCAGCATGTTTACTATATATAGTCAAGGGGAATCTGTATTCAATGAATAACGTCATTTACATATTACATTTAAGAAAATCTATTTTAATAATTAGATCCAGGTTATAAATTCTCCGTTGTAATAATAATGTATTGTCTCCGTTGTTCTATTTAGAAATATTAAAGTTGATTTATTTGATTTAATTTATTTTTTGTATTTTCGATTATTATTAACGTACACCAATTGTCTTTAAAAACGGAGGTAAGCTTATTGAAGCTGTCAGTTATTTCCCCTTTTAACTATCCCGTTTAATTTTCATATACGAAAATTGATGTATTTTATGCTTCCACAAATCCAACATGTCAACTACTTTAATGAAAAATTGTAATAAGATAATCGGTGTATCTTAAATAGTATGACTTAACCCTCCGCCTGCCAATAATTTCCAACCTGGCAACGCCGAATATATGTAGTTAATAAGGACTATGCCAAAATATTCTTTTCATTGTTTTGATTCTTGAGTATATAACCGTTAATATATATATATATATATATATATATATATATATATATATGTGTGTTTTTATATAGACGGATATGGTTCTCGGTTGATTAAGTGTCTGTGTCGGATATATACCCGAGAGTCAAAAGAATGAAAATACTATTCTGTTGTCACAATCTTACTAATAAGTTATGCAAATACAAAGGTTTAATGTTAATATTACGTGTCTGTGCTTTACAAAATAATTTATATTTTCTTTTCTACTTTCAGGTAAGTGATGCATACTTGATTCTTTAACAGAAGTAAGTGAAACTCTTTGGTGTTGTGTTTCCGCTTTGTTTAAAAGAATAGCAACATACTCATATACGAAACTATAACTATAGATCCTTATCATCGATAACGGTTATGCATGGTTTGTTTGCTACGAATTCGGCAGGTTAATTATTCCCGTGTCTAACTCGCCAGTCAACTTTTTTGTTGTTTTTTGTTTGTTTGATTTTTTTTCTTTTGCGTTTGTCGCAAGGTGCACACTTTTGACAATTTTTCGTTAAACATGGCCTGGTTAATTAAGATGTCAGGCAGTTAATTTTTACTCCAATGAGCTTTTGGTACATTTGATAATTGTTTTACTAAATATTAATTGATACTGACTTTACAATCTTTCATCAAATCGTTTAAGGCTTTCTGATATATTTAGGTTTAATTTTACTAAAAGTTATGAAACCATCTCTCAAAAAAACTAATTACTTTTCTATTTCTAATATTTCGTTCTTTTATAATTTTTCTTTCATTTTTTTTTTTTTTACTCTTTTCGCCCCAAACATGGCGTATTGCCACTTGGACGTAAAAGTCTATTTTTATTATGCTTTACATGGGATTATGAGGAGTTGCACAACGAGATATTTGTTCACGCTACATTTAAACTACTGCATGTCAGTACAGTCAGAGAAGCGGGACAGGGAAAGATAATTCCAAAGTTTAGTAGTCCGAGGGAAGAAAATATCAGAATATAAGGTCTTTCGGTATCTAGTGACCTCAACAGTGAAGGGGTAGAGATTTGCTACTTCTCAAGTTATTCCGGACTATGTGTATCGAGGTGATAGAGCTAGGAGTTATCAGAGCACATTTTATAAAAGTACTTGGAAAACACGGACACGACATGTTGCACAATATCCGTTTTTAAGTGTCTCGTAGTACGTATCGTATTTGAGGTAGTTCTATATATATACATAAATTGGAAACTATTTTCATAAAACTTATATTTGTTGCGTGTTAGTGTTTTTTTTTTTTTCTGTTCAAAATAATTTTTTGCACCGTCCATAAAAATACCAGCTTTATCAGCACCTATTTAAATCAATTTCTCATTCCGTGGAATTTCCGCGGGTCCTGCTAGTTTTTAATATTTCTCCGATAGTCATGAATCTAATGTATTTGTTTTTAATTCTTTGGAAGTTTTGTATTTTATCAGAATTGGATTTTTAACAAGGTCTTTGAACGACAGGTGTAACTTTTCCGTTAATCAACATAAATGCTTACAATAAAAGATAAATATACGAATTTAATGAAGTTTATTCTCTTATCAAGTAATCTTTTCTTAAATAAATTAATATTCATATGACTAGAATAAAACTCATCGTGTCAAAATAACAAAGAAACACCGGCATTGTCTGCAGAATGTATGTTATTATTAATCTTATGGGTTTTGTTTGTACCAATTCGTATCGCAGACATTGTTATCAAAAAGCAAATAGAAAATTAAGATCTAAACGTGGTCATCTGTCTTCCATAGCTGTTGATAAAAGATTTATAAGAATTAAGTTGGCGAACTTATTTTTAACAAAGAAAGATTAATTATTAACGTGTAGAACATTACAAGATAAAAAGAATAGAATTGTCGAAATTAGAGCATATTCGTCTCCGTGGGAGAAGACAGGCTGAGAATTTTTAAAAAGATTGACCAATGAGGATGCGGTAGTTGGCTTCGACTATGTGGCATACTTTTTAAAAAACTGTAACTGTTACATACACATAAAAACTCGTAAATTGTATTCATATGAAGATGCATGTTCTCTCTGGGCGCGTGTGGTCATTCCAAACTGAGTTTTCTAGTCTGAATTCACACCCGGATATAAGAGACTTATTACAGATTTCTTATATCCAGGGTTAAACTGTACATTAACGCGGGCTCTAATTTGGGATCATAGAAGATATCTCTTCTATTCGGGTTACACACACACACACACACACACATATATATATATATATATATATATATATATATATGTGTGTGTATGTATAAGGTATTATCAACTTATTTTCAAAATGACGACATGCTATTATCTACTGATTTCCTTGGATTTGTCTTCATTTTCTTTACCTTATTCTAATGTGTTGGTGATGGTTTCTACCTCATTCCTCAACATCTTTGAAAAGTGCCTAAAAACTGTTACAGATCAATCCAAGATTTTTCATCGAAATTGGTATCATGTACCCTATTCAACAGGATTGCCTACATAGCGATGAGTACCGTCAGGTTTCATCAACCGAAAACGCATTGTATGAACGACATATACGTTTTGATCCCCAGTAAGGGGAGGTAAGAGGACCATTTACTCTTTCCAAAACTACCGTTAAGTTACTGGCGTCTTTCTACCTTCAACTCTGTGTCTTTTGTGACACAGATTCTTTATAACAAGGTTAATTCTCATGAGGCGTCGATTGAGCATTCAGGCACCTTACTAAGTACATTAATAAAAGAATTATAGTACAATTTTTTGTGCGCATTGTCGGTATTTTGCTTTCCTTGAAAGTAATTTTGAAGCAATCGGTAAGTGTAGATGGAGTACGAAGATGAAAGAATTAAGAAAAAAATTTCTAAAATTTCAGGCTGGTTGTATCAAGTCTGTCATCGATGAATCTGCGCGGATAATTGCAAAGAGATCAGGTTTCCCTCTAATTTGACAAAATCATTTTTCTTTTGAGTTCACAGATTTAAATCTTTTTTTCATTTCTTTCGCCCGCGGTGAGGTTTGTCTGTTTTACATTAGAGACACCAATTCCGATTGAAAAACCATTTCATGTGTAGACCCGCGCACGGGGATCGGCATTTTTAAGAACCGTCCATTTAGTCAGCGCGTTTAGCGATTAGAATGCTATCTAAAGCTGAAATTCTTTCACATTGATGGCGTTTTGCACCATCCAATATCTGACTTACAAAATTTACTGTTAATCTATATATATATATATATAGAGAGAGAGAGAGAATGTATGATATCGTACTAGCAAGTGTAAACTCCTACTTATGAGACATCGGTTGGATTCTTGTTGTTTGGATAACAACACACCTTGTTGGAGACGGATTAGGTCTATTTCATAATCAGGTTTCGCTGCGGTTTGCTTGGTCTGGGTTAGTTAATAGATTTTGTGTGTGGCGCTTTTGTACTCGCCTCGCATACGAGAGATTCGGGTTTCGATTCCTGAGTTCGGATGGGTCTAACATGAGTTCAAATGAGGGCGAAACTCAAGTTTTGAACTCCTGGTTCTTTCATGGTTCATGTGAGCTGCGACGGTTCTTGACTGTGGAAATAATTATAGTCTCTCACGCTCTGTATATATGTGGGTATGTAGATAGTAAGTCATTAAAAATGTGATAATAAAGTTACACAGAACCATCCGCGTTTCATTCAACGTAGGGAATCCTCAGGCTAAAAGGTACTTATGTTTGCCGATTAACTGCAAGCATGGAACTATATAACAGGTATTTCACCATCTCGGCATTAACTTATGTATTTTTATCCTCTATCATTCAAGATTATCCAACCCACTTTTAATTCGCCATACTCCTTGTCCATCGCATTTAATTTTCAGACGGGAGCGATTTAGAAATATTTACCTCGAGGGGAATCCATGTTGTATTAGTGCTCAGTGTGTGAAAATATTTTCACCCACACACACGTATATACTTTTATTCATATAAACATTGTATGCCTATTTATATGTGTATATATAAATAACATTACCTGTATTTATTATTAAAACCATTCAAATTCTGACAATAGAACAGAATACGAGTCAATTCAGCGGCTTTTATCACTATCAATCTTCGGTTGATAGGACGGTGGTGGCGTTCAAGCGTGAATTGTGGTTGTTGGTCTCTGATGTTCCACAAAATTCATTATCTGGTTTATCCCGTGCACGCTATTTCGACTTCTCTTGATATGGTTGCTATATAACCTAAAAAGCTATCAGCAATGTCATGAGATTACTTGTAACGGAACGCGGACGCGCGTATGGCACCTGTGTAGGAGATGACGTCATGGCAAAAAAAAAAGATAAAGATTATAAAAGAAATTCGTGCGCAGTTAGACATGTCGAGACGAAAAGTAATGGAGAAGGAGTAATAAAGGCCTTTTATAATCTGAAACAGCGAGTTGAAATTTGTCGCCTTCCCTTATGTTCCTTGCGACAGTCTATAACGTTTTTGGTTTTTACAGTTTAACACGTGTGTAAACGTATGTAATGTACTGCGTACAGTAAAGAGGACCAAACAACGGATCACACCTTGAAAGGTGCTCTCAACTCTGTGCCAAACGCTCACGCACTTTTGATAGGGCTACACCAGATAATGTCTCATTGGTTTGAAAACATCTCTTTACAGATTTGGTTTTTGCTCTGAACCACGCGTATGTTAAAATATTTTTTAAATCAACTAATCCGAAAGAATTGTAAATATACAAAAATAAGATGAAATTTAAAAACAAATATAGAGTACCAACATAAGCTTTATACATTAAGTTTAAATAATATAAATTTAAAACAAATTAATTTCGAATTACTGTGAAATTTGCTCATTTTACAATAGCCAAAATAAGCACGTTTGAAAGTTGAACACATGTCTCATGAAGGGATATGTTTCCGAAATATTACAATATGGATCCTTATCCTGGGCATACTAACGCAAAAGAAACAATGCATGTTAAATATTTAATATACTCTATTCATAAACCTTTATAGTTTATATTACCATTATATCTTAATTTGCTTCAGTTTGTGTTTATACGTTACACTTCTGCATTATAATGTCTTCTATAAATTTGAAGTTTTTTTGATATACAATAAAAAATGTTTAAATTGTCTACGTTCATCTTTTAATTGTAATATATTCTTTTCATCATTATCGAAATAAAAAAATATGAGCAGGCATTTTTTTTAAGAGACAAGAATGTCAAAACGAGTCGAGTTGATGGTGAATGAAGCTATGCAGAGATGCTTCAGATGATAAAAACATGATTAGAACTGCAGAACGGGATAAACAAAATAAAATTACGTATTAGGACGGTTTATGATTAACATCAATTTGCATTGGATTTTAAGCCTATTATGCTGTAATATATAGTGAAGCAATATGTTGCTAATATGTTGCACGTATGGTAAGTTCTTAGAAAGAAACCTTGTCCGTGGAAATTCTATTTAGTGTAAGAACGCGAATGAAAACAGAAAAATTATTTCATGTTCTGTTACAAGAAGAGTTCTTGCTCTGGATATTTCCCAACGAGTAACCAGGAATTGTAGTTGTCGATATTGTACAATATCAGTCTCCTTTGAGGGAAGACATTTAAACTTTAATTAGCTGAATAAATATTAAAGCTTCCACTATTTATGCTGACATAGTTGAAAATAACGTACGGGAGAAAAGCAAGTTAACTGTACCGAGTGCACGTGGAATTAAGAACTTGCACATGGATATGTTTGGTACACACAAAAATAGTAATGGTTATTGATCATCCGACAAAAGAGGGATTGTACCAAGTAATTCTCTCACGGGCGTCCGTTCGAGCGAGAGACTAGTAGCAGATGCACCAGTCCAAATATGACAGCAATACTCCATACATTGGGAGAATGGTAGCCTTATAGAGCTACAGGATACTTTCGGGTGTTAGGCTCTCTCTACCGTGCTAGAAAATTACTATCTTCTTTGCAGTGGCCCTGGCAATTTTTTTTTTAATTATTATTATTACATTTTCACCCCAAACAAAGCACATTGCCACTTTGGTGTAGGGGGCTACTATCAGGAGCAGCGACTACTGGGGCACTATGTTGGGGTTTACAGTTGTTATTACATAGACAACAACTATCGGACGTAAGCGTATTTATTCTTGATAAAAATAACGGAATTATTTTCAATCCCTGAGTCGTCTTTAATCGATGCATCTATTTAATGAAGCAGTGTTACAATAATAAACATATACTTGGCTTATTCGAGCCCACATGTATTAAAAATAATAAATGCCAATTTTTCTTTTGTGAATTGTTAATGTTTATGGAAAAAAAGGTTAAATGTTTGCAAATAATCTACAATATCCGAGTTAGAAATGTTTTATGTCAGATGGTTATATGTGCATCTTTAAAACATTTAATTTTATGTCTACGTTGAAAGTTACAAATTCCACACTGATAATTAAATTCTCATTACTTCATTGTGTTTATTTCCATGTTAAACGAATGTTATTGCTATTTTTTATGAATCAGTTTCTTGAAATATCAAAATCATTTACAAAAACTGGTTATCATTTCTAGTAAATAGAATTTTTAAATTTAATTTAGTGGTATTAAATTTTATAAAGACCAAACTATAAATTCTTATGGAAGAAATTCATTAAAGCTTATTGTGTGGTCTGTGGCATTGTCTTCTTATGGCAATAATAATATAAATATCTAAACCCAAAACGTGTGTTCATATATTATTTATGCCATCATTTCTCGTGTGCTCATGTGTTCCTGTCTTTTACGTAACTTATATTCAATAATTTGGATATTATTGATGTTTATTATTGAAACGATACTTACATAATTCAGGATTCTAGAACAAAGCGTAACGAGGCCAACCAAATTAAACTTTTGCTAAAATTTAAAAACTTAAATTACTTCGGGTCTCTTAGGAATTTGGAAGCTTTAAATTGTCTACTAGTTGTTTCTGGCATTAAACTTCATAGCAAATACTCATACATTAAAAAAGCAATTTTTAGAGAACTGTTACATAAAATCTATATATTAATACGATAGCGTGTTTATTTTTTGTGTCACATCCGGACGTTTAATTGTTATGTAATTCCATTTCTTGTCATAAATAATTTTACGAAGAATACTTCATAACTTTTGGTTTCGATTCGATTGTAGTTGATGGCACTTAAGTCATCTGTTTTTTTATAAATAATTTTATCAAGAATTCTTAAGTTTTGGTTTCGGTTTCGATTATGGCTAAAGGAACTAAAGTTATATATAATATTCATGTTTTTATTTCGCTTTCGATTCAAGCTAATGCACCTAAGTTATGTATATAAAATTTACCCCACTCTATATTTGTGCCTAAATCAAAACGCGGATTCCATGAACAAAGCTTCCTTCTCAGAACTGCACGCCTGTGGAACTCTGTTCCGTCTGCCTGCTTCCCACCGGACTACAACTTGGATGTCTTCAAGTCCAATGTTAACAAATTCCTAATGAACCTCCCCCTTAAGTAAACACTTCATCAAATCTCCACACTAACGTAATGTACTTGCAATAACCCTTATCCCTGAGTGGCTTCCGGACCTTGATAAGTGGTGATCACTGTGTAATAATATATATATATATATATATATATATATATATATATATATATTGAAATCGCAACTTTATAATATATAAAAAGTAATAGAATATTGAACATAAATGAAAATATCATAATTACGTGTATTTTACGACCGGGTTTTGCCGGGTGTTCCTGCTAGCTTAGATAAATATTTTTAGTTTTAGCAAAAAAGCTACAATAATATCAGAGCGTCCTCGTTTCCACTGAACATCTAGAGAATGCCAGCATCAATATCTTACATATGAAGGATTCGCATGTGGAATTTCCACAGGTCCTGCTGGTTTAGAATTAAAACATTAACAGTATTCTAGAGAGCCGAAAATTAACTTTCGCCAATTTCATAACTTCTGCTTTCTTTATGTTGTCTTTTAGTTCTCGCATTCTATGGCCGGTGTTTCTTACAATTGGGGAAGAATTGCTGATTTTGTTTGCTTAAAATCTATTCATCTAATATTTATTGATTATATTTTAACCTTGAAATATTTTAGCTGCTTATATCAAGTAGCTTCATGTCTTACGTAAGTTTATAATAAAAGCGAAATAAAAAGTTAACTCCCGGACAGCACCGTGTAGATACACCTTGTTTTTCAAATAGAATAATACTAGATTTACCTAGAGTTGCCTGTATATAACGTAACTTTCTTTAAAAATGAAGTTTTAAAAAAAAGCGGGAAGAAACTTAGACCGGTGCATGCAAGTATTATGTTTTTACTAAACAGTTCACTTCTTGTAAGTAAAAAAAAGAAAAATAGCTGAAATCGAACCCAAAACCTAAAGACGGTGATTGAAGTATGATAACCATTAGTCCAGTTTTCTAAGATCTTTAAAAAGTGTTTTAAAATCTAGTGAAACAGTTAACAGATAAAACTCCGATAACCCCACGTACCACTATTTTTAATTTTAACCCCTTAGCAATGTTTTTTTTAGTATGAAAACCGGTTAAAAATTTTTTTACACATCAGACTACTCTAGATCCTAAATTTCAAGTCTGTAGATAAAAACTTCGTTAAGTATATAGGCAAAGAAGTGTCCTCACACACACATTCTCACTTTTATAAATATGTATATTATTCAATAACTGAATCACCTGACCAATAGTCGAACCTCTAAAATGGCAGCCCACGTGAATTCCGTCGGCGTTTAGCAGTTTACTAATCTGGTCTCTGAAATGTTGAATAACAAGCCTGACCTGATGCAAGATATTCGGCTCACCTCTTCCTCCGAGCTTTTCTATCGATTTGTCCTTAACATGAATCTTATTATCAAGACCAGCGCAGCAATGTGTACCGCATGGTCTGTGTGTTAATGTTGCTCTACAACTGAATTATTTCGTCGACTATCAGCATAATATCTTGAAGCGTTTTAACGTTCCTCCATTCAGGTTCTGAGACTGGTCGTTATCGAAGCAGAGGTGACTATTGCTCCACGCCAGATCAAAAAGACAGATCATATGATTTGGACGTCAATTTTCTTGTCAGTTGTTCCGTGGTAAACTTTGAACAACGTGTTTCCAGGCACAGCAGTAAACCGCTTTGGACACTCTGAAACTTATCTTCATAAGTTCTTTCTACATTTTTTTCTTACTCTTCTATTTCCTAACTCTATCAATCTGTTCCCGAGCCCGTTCGGGATATGACAAGGATTTGCGTTCAGCAGTGAAATCCTTAATTTTGAATATCTATTGGAATGTAGTCACTTAGTTATTACGGCTTAAAACCAGTGAAATTATAAAATATTTGGGTACGCTTTAAGCTGAAAATAAACTCTACATAAGGTTGATATGCTGTAAAATCAAACGAATCCACCGACGGCAATTCTACTTTATAATGATCAGTTAAAAGTTTACTCCAAAGAATTGACGAATCGCTTCTGCTCCAAGGTACGCGTCAAAGTTCGTGTAAAATTGTCTTTGCAAGCTGAACTGGACTAAACTGAAGGAGTATCGTTATCTCACCATATCCTGTGCAACTGCACCTGTCGAGCTTGTTATCCTCTTTTTAATGTCCATTGTTGCAGCTTTTTGTTTCATATTTTCTTAAAATAATGTTCAGTTTTTAATGTCGCATTTGTTATAATTTGATGAACACTGGTTTCTTTCTATCGCATACTAACAAGCCGCTCGGCGTTTCCCATGCGTAAGAGACGCGTAAATATATTTTAATTCATGCAGAGTACGTATTCATTATTATGGAGACAATACTCTATCAATTATTATATTAAACCTTATATATAGTAGTGAGATTATAGCTAATATATATGAATTATCTGCCATCCGTTAGAATCGAAACTAAAGCATGCAACTCTCCACCCTCATCCTTTAGCCTCTGAGCCCAGACCATACGCATATATATATATATATATATATATATATATATATATATATATATATATATATTTGCCCTGTCTTTTTTCTTTTTTCAAGATGAAATCGCCCGATCCTCGAAGACAAGATGCAAGCAAGCAAGGTCCACAGTTTTATAATTATATAAAGTCGTCTTCTCTCAGCCTGACTGCTAGGCTAAAAATATTTTTAAATACTTTCAATTCAATTACATATCTTACATATGTGGATTCGGTATCACCGCGACTAAAATATGGCAAAAAAAAACATTCTAATATGCATTCGTTTGTGCATCGAGAGGTTAAACTTTAGTTGGAGGAATAAATACTTTTACTAATAATTGTTTGAAAAAAAATGAAACTAGGTCAAATGATCGTCTGCTGGTGAGTTTTAATTTGCTTTTTCCTTATATTCTATTATTTTGCGAAAATTCATGAGAGGAATGGCTAATGAGTAAGGAGACATATGCAATAAGTCAGATTATTTTTTGTCTCTTGGCCAACGCTAGCTAACAATGATCTGTATATAAGTGACAGTGCATGTTTTTTTTTTTTTACATGGGGGGGTAACTATTTATCAAGGCCCGGTAGCCACTCTGGGATAAGGGTTATTGCGTGTACAGTAATCAATGGGAGAGTATCGTATTAATCGTTAGTATTGGAGATTTTATAAAGTGCCTTACTTAAGGGGGCGATTCATCAGAAATTTGTTTATGTTGGACTTGAAGACATCTAAGTTGTAGTCAGGTGGGACACACGCAAACGGAAGAGAATTCCACAGGCGTGCACTTCTAAGGAAGAAGCTTTCTTCGTGGAACCTACGTTTTGATTTAGACACAGATAAAGAGTGGGGAAAATTACTGACAGTGGTTTCAGCTAGACGGGTGTTTTTCGTGAAAGATTGGCAAGAGAGGACCAGAGATTGGAGCTCGGACGAGCACTTGCCATGGAAATAACGATAAAACAAAGACAGGCTCGCAAAATCTCTTCTGTGGGAGAGAGGTTGCAGGGAAGAGAAAAGGGCATCCCACACTAAGCCACGAAGTCTATTTTGTACTCTGTCAAGGCAGGATAGGCTGTTTTTAGCAGCTTCAGCCCAGATGTGGCAGCAGTACTCCATTTTTGGACGTACTTGGCTTTTCTACAGATAGAGAATTGCACCAGTAGTGAGATATCTTCTAAAGCGGTAGGATTCCGCAAATTTTCCCAGCGACCTGGGCAACATATTTGATATACGTGTTCCATTTTAGATCAGGGATAAAGGTCAAACTCAGAAGCTTGTCAAAATACGGAGCCTCCCCAAGATGTGAGCCATCTATTTCAATTGATGCCAGATGGGGAGCAGAGCGTTGATGATGTAAAGATAGGAGCTTGGTTTTAGATGCATTAAAAGTAACCAGCCACCTCTTCCCCCACTGTACCACAGGAGAGAGAATCAGAACTTTGTCATTTACGGCCTTAGATGTGTTGCCATAGATGGTCGTGTCGTCAGCATAGATGTCAACGAACGATTTATGTGTTTGGGGAGATTATTGATGTAGATCAGAAAGAGAGTTGGGCCCAGGATGGACCCCTGAGGGACTCCAGCATTAATACTCTATGCCTCTGATTTCTGCCCATCAACCACTACTCTTACGAGCCTATCAGAGAGAAATGATTTAATAACTGAGAAAACATTTCCAGTTATACCGTAGCGTAAAATCTTGTGATGTCTGTGTGCAGAACGGCTTCTACCAGACTACTCTGTAAATTATTAGTCTACAAACTTAAAATTTGATATATGGGATCTTCGAACCTTTAGAATGAAACCGGTTGATTTTTATTCGTTAAAGTGGTCAAAATTGAAACATTTGAACTTGGAAGGCGTAGTTCGACATAATGTTCATGCACTATGCATACGTAAACATACATTTATACCTTTCATTGCGTGAATATGCCAAGTTGAATATGCATGTGTCATTAGCGCATATGATAGCAAATACAGCTATTTTTTTGGTTTCGATTTTACTTTGCAAATCACTATTATATATTGAATACAATATAATAATCAATTGATTCTATAATAAATAGGAAATTTAAATAAATTAGCATATTTAAGCGTAATTTGGGACAGAGCAACGCGAGGTGGCTTGTTAGTATTATTAAAATGATGAGAAAATATTATTATAAAAGTACGAACAGTCAATCGTAATTTAATGTGCAAAGTAAGATATTATTTTCTCTCATCCGTTAACAAACAGATGTTTTAAATGAGAATTTAAAAATCGAATTGGGTTTTTTGGACTACTTTTCTCGTTTCACGATGTTTCAGCCAATGTAACCTCCGACCTTCTTCAGGTTTATTTTGTCGAACTCTGGAATATTTGTCGAATTTAGGAATTTACACTTAATTTCAAACAAAACCCTTTATTTAATCTACCGGGATAAATGGTCTCGTTCCGGCAGTCATGCTTGGGTGGAAATGCTACGTAATTCGCTATTGTATTCTGAATGTCGTCTGCCTTAAGAATAGAGGCTTTACCCCTCACCCAGATGTGATACCTTACAAGTGAATGTTACAAAATACTTTATCCAATACGCTACGTTTCGTTTAGGACAAGATACACTAATAGTTCGCCAATTACTCACTTGGAGTTTTAAGGTCCAATCTTAAGTGTGGACGATGCTCTGAATAAAATTACGAAGTAAGTTTTCTATTGCTCATGGCTGGCAGAACTAGAGCACGTTACTTAAATAAAGGATTCTATTCATAATTCCCAAATTTGCCCGAAAATTTCCTGAGTTTGACGATACACCTGAAGAAGTTCGGAGGTTATATCGGCCGCAACTACAGATGTGAACAATAGTCTTAGTAATTCAAATCTAATATATAAGCAACAACTGTCTGTGTTTGGATGTCAAGTTAAGTCAAAAAGCACAAAATAAATCCCCACAAAGTATATTTTATGGTAGATGATAGATCAACGTAGCACTCGTTGAATTATGTTAAAAATGTAAAACCTTATTCTCCGAGGATCAGCTGGGCTGAGTTTCTTCGGGGCTGGGAGGTTTTTCAATGTTACGTACTAATTTGTGAAGAAAACGTCTGCTTATTCTTCAAAGAATCTATTGTATAAAGGAGAGTTGTCTATTTTTATGTATATATCTAGATGTGTATATGCGTAGGTCCAAAGAGAGGAGTTGGGTTTGGAAGAGAAGGTGGTTTTGAGGAGAGGGAGACGTGAGGAAGAAAAGACAGGAAAGTAAAGAAAGTTAGATATAGAAGTTTAAACAGAAATATGTTGCATTTTTGCTCCGGGCAACACCGTGTAGTTCTGCTATTAGTGATGGGACGATTCCGATATTTTCCCCATTCCTATAGAATTATCGATTCCGTACTAAATTGCTGATTCTGACCCTTTATACATCATTAAATATTTAACTATAAAGTTAAATGTGTTTTCAAATGTAAATACACAAGTGTGTGTATAGGCAGGTGATCTATAGATTATAGATTTACTGGTAGTTTCAAATCAACAAATATTTATCTTATTACTATCAGCAAAGAAACATTGGTTCTAAACAAAATCAAACAAAAAGATAAAGGAATCGTATTTGGCATCGGAAAAGGGGCACAAATTTTTCCGATTCCGATACACTGAAAAGTCCCGATTTTGTTCCGATTTATCGTCCCAACACTATCTGCTAGTATGAAAAAATGCTGAAAGTACTTCACTGTATCCCTGGCATCGCCGGATAGGTAGAGCTACTTATGGACATTAAGATACGTCTATGTAATCTACGCGTTTAGCTATACAAATTCTATTTCAAATGTAAATGTAAGAGACAAATCGACGGACATTCTGCTCGTTCGTTCGTCTGATAGTCACATAAAGATGCATCTAATACGGCATTTCCAAACTAATTGTAACAGACAAAATAAAATATTTAAATTCAAGTGAGGCTGATAGACTGACACGTGTTATTATAGATTTTCGAATGTATTTGACAAGTTTTTAAACTTGTTCTTAGATTCCTCCTTTTACAAAAAAAAAATCGTTGCCTTCGTCTTTATATGACTTCAACACGAAGTTTCTCTTCGAAATTGCGTGTAGTGCATCAACCGGAATGCAACCGAGATTTTTATCGTGATTTTCGAGTTGAAATATAATTTCCAGTTGGTTAAAGTCGTTCGTGATTGGCTGAAATTTTATCGCTCGAAAAGTGAACATGTGAAAATAAACCGAACGGCAAACAACTCTCAAGGCAGAAAAACAAATAAAATTACGACTTGTGTTGAATTTTTCAAAGTGTGAAATTTAATTTCAGAATGTAAGTAAAAACTTATGTGTGATATTTACTAAAATTTCATTCCTCTTGTATAAATAAATGTAATTCATTTTCTACTAAACTGTAAACGAATGGATGGTCTAGTATAATCTTGTTTGTATATGAGATACTTTGGTGAAAAAAAGTTAAAAAAGCAATATGGCGCTAGAACATTTTGTCATAATTTTCAATTCAAATTAATAGTGACGGAATGTCTGTAATTACGTAACATGTTTCCATTAAGGCAAATGTTATTAAATATGTTATTAATATGTTTTTATTTAATAAGTTTTCTTTAATATTTTTAATAAACTTCCGAATTATAGAGAAGTATTTCGTTTAAATAGGTTTAAGTTCCGTGTTTCTTCTGTATTTTCCATCTTTATATACATACTAGCAAAACTACCCGCCGTTGACTGGGTTCAAAAACAGCCTACAGAAAATGGACTCTGATTTATGTAAGTATGATAGGTTATGAAAAGGAAGGGTTGTAATGAGATAGCTTCGAATTTGGGGGTATCGAAACCAAAGAAAAATATGATGAAAGTAAAAATAAAATAGATAACCTGCATAATTTATTATACCATACTGAAACATAATTATCAAAGTATACTTACACAGATAGATATGAAGTCTTTATTAATGTTTGTGCCTATTTTTATTCTATGGAAGCCAGACGCGAACGCAGACCCCACAATTTTATTATACTATCCCTATTTAAGTTAAAACATACTTACCAAAGTATTATGTATATTGATATCAAAAACACTTTTAAACTTTTTTTTTTAATTTTTAAATTTATTTCCATACTTTGTGGACCAGGCGCGAATACAGACCCCAGAAGTTTAATGAACCACTGTTCTGCCAGATCAAACACACCCATTCCCGTGTCTCGATACATCTTCTATCATTATATGTAATCAGACACACACACACACACATACAGACATTCAGCTTATATATATATATATATATATATATATATATATATATACATATTTTCCTTAAAAGGGAAAGCGATTCCATATTGTTCATTAAAAAGGTGTTTTCTTTTTCTGAACGTCTGAAGAAAGGCGGTTCTTGTGAATATTTTCATACGATATAAGGTTTGAAATTGTCCGAATGGTTGCGAAAAAATTGTAACGAACAATAAAAATACACTACTTGTTACTATCAATCCAACTTTGTTGTCTTGATTTTGGGAAAATATATTTGTGTATGTATTGAAATTCATATTTAAACCCCTTTTTCCCTATTTATTTAAAAAAAAATAAAACTTTGTTGCATATGGGTCGTGGAATTGCATTCATCTACAAAGGATTTCGCTATTTTGCATATCCTTTTAATTAATTCCCTATTAGTTGCTTCGGTTTTCTTATGGGTTTAGTTTACTATCATGCGTAATCATATTCATGCCAATATTCTACATGATTTTTACTTACATAGTATTTGCGTAAAAATGTTATAGTAAACAAAAACCTCTTTCTATATCAGATTTTGGTCTACAGATATGAACCTTAATATATAGGGTAATCAAGTCATACGAAAGTTTATATTTTGGTTTAATTCGGGTAAAATCTGTGCTAAATTAAAAATTTAAAAAGTGGAATTTGCCAGGTGATGGTCGAACGATGGTATTACGAAGATGCATACTTAACGTAATAGCTATTGGTTCATGTTCTACTTTGTAGCCTTGGAGCAAGCATATCTTTATAGCTCAGGCATTAACGTCAAAGGAAAAAGTAAACCGTAAGCCAAATTCTCGGTAGTTGCGCATGAGTCATTTTTTAAAATCTTTTTAAATCATTACTATATATTGGGAATAATATAATAAATACGAAATTAGCATTAATACAAATATCATATTTAAGCGTATTTTACGATTGGGCAATATAGGGCAGCCTGCTAGTACATATATAAATTAGAAGAGCAGTTATATTCTTATATGCTAACACCGGGGGATGAAACAATTGTACACATTGTTACGACCTATGGAATTTTTAAAAAAACCTGCCAAAAATAAGTACATTCAACGTGATATCCTTTTTAAAGTATTTATAGATCTAGTATTGCCCTATAGAGCTATCTTTATTAGAGCTCTATTTATATGTAATTACTGTCCTAAGAAGTTAAATTGGATATAAACATGTAAGATATATATATATATATTAGTAGCCTGGCAAAACCACAGGCGATACAACTGATGCAGCAAAACTGAAACTGGTCTGCAGAACACTGTATAGACAAAATTTGGGCATATTTTATTGGTTAGTCTTTACTAATTGTCATAAAATTTTAACCGTAGAATAGTATTATAAACTTCTAAAGGTCTGAAACTTTCATGTAGTTTCGCCTAATAGAACCAAATATGGGCATGTAAATATTCAATTTGGTTACGAGTATAGATAAATATGAAGTTGACAAAATGTGGTACAAGTTAAAAAAAAAATCATAGCGACTATTGATCAGAATTTAACAAATAAAGGCTCGTTGGAAAGGCAATGAAATTGTGTAGTGGGCTATGTAACATTTACTCTTAAGGTCGCAAATTAAGGGGATCATCCAGAGCCTAGTTTTGACACTTTCTACAGCCATATCATGTTTCAAGCATAGTCATAGTATATGGATTACAAAATATGATATTTCCCCAAACCTGCGACCTTGATGGAGAGGATATTAAATTTGCTATGGTTTCAAATGATATTAAATAACAGTAATGGGGGACTTGATTCAAAATATTTCTCATGTTATATCTCCCCTCTTGATTTCATACATGAAGTAAATTTCACAGTGTATAAGAATTATTTGATATTGAAGATAATCATAATTGAACCTTATTTCTAAAAAGAGGCGTGATACAATGTATGAGAAATATTTGGAATCAAGTCTCTCCTTGTTACTTAAGATAATTGTAAACCATAGGAAGTTTTAGTCCCTCTTCCATTTAGGCCAGAGGTTTTGGGGAATATATATATATATATATATATATATATATATATATTATATTATATTAAAACGTGAAAAGATATTTCAAATCTCAAATGATATCTGAAAAGTCAAACTCAAAGCACCTGTAATAAGCATGAAAAATATTTTTGAAATTTGCATATCTGTGTACATTTGTGTGCTCTAATTACAATAGCTTAGCCTACAGCATAGTTAATCAGTTTCAAATCTGAACAAGAATATTGGTGTAAATAGAGGAATTCACATCCGTAGTTTACATTTGGGGATCAGAGAAGGATCTGTTAGAGTGGAATGTAATAGCCAATGGTTCGTTAAGGGATCTGACTTGTATCTCAAAATCCCTGTTCAATTCGCTTTACACCGTAATTTGCCCAATACGGAGTCGTTCCTCAATTAAGTGGACAAATAGCTTATGGTTCTAAAGAGGGTTATAGCTAACAAAGATTGTATATCCAATTCTGCTTTCGCAACTAAGTACAAAAATAAAATTAAAAATGTACTCTTAAAGTCTCGATAAAATAACACGACGCACATATAGACCTAAATGGGTCACAGTTACTATGCATATATATATATGAGCTTTTGTCACACTGGCATTGATATTAAAAACCAAATTTTATCTATTTAAAACTTATTAAAATTTAATGGCTGCGCCGCGTCGGCACACAACGCAGAATCGATCACAAACTCAACATCTAGTACACTCAACATCGTCTTATCAACGCTTACCTTGTAAACTCGGGGTATGGGAAATTCCCATATGCACAAAACAAAATCACTGAAAAAACAAAAATACCCTAACTGAGGGTAAAGATAATGAGTAAACGTTGGATAAAATGATGGTTGAAACTATTACAAACTTTGTAGGATTCGAACCTGGAATCTTCTGATCCGTAGACGAACGTGTTATACATTGCGCCACAAGTCCTGTCCGTATGCAAAAAGATGTTACTGTTGACATGGGCAGGTAACTTTTTCGACAAATACGAAACTGCCCCCAAACCCTTCTTTCGGTCTTTTTGTTTGACTCGGTGTTGTTCGTTACGAACCATATATAGATAAGGGCAATCTAGGGACTCGCACCTTTCAGGGGAAAAAAGAATTGTTTAATTCGGTGCATCCGTTCGAAAGCTTTATTGGTATATATGCACACACACATAAATAAATTCATAAATATTTAGAATTTTATTAATAGTATAGATGGACTTAATATACTCAGTTAAGGGTGTTCGAGCGACTTCATAAAGATTAACTAATGTGAATATTACTTTGAGAAACGAACTTTAATTAAATATTTATTTTTATGGTTTCTTATTTGACGATTGGTTCTATTAAACTACGACGCTCAATTTTATTGATGCATATTTTCTTAATTGTGCAGGATTTTGTAGGATACAAGATGAACATTTCTAGTAACCTTGTCTATGCCTACGGAATGGTCTCTACCAGACTCCTTTTTTAATCTTTGTTTTATATAACTTGAACTTATGCATATGATATGGAGCTGAGAAACCAGTTCAATTTGCTTTTTAGTCAGTAAAAATAGCTGCTTAGGGGTAAAAATATAAGTTAACTTGGCAGGAATAAGTTAACTAAACCAATTACTTCTACGCAAATGTACAGTTATACGTTAGTCGCTTAATTTTAAACGTTTTTTTTATCTCTGTGGAGTGCTCAAAGAGTACCTATCAAGGCTGCTGTGGTAAATGTTTTGGTTTCGATTTTAAGTCAATATTTAACTTTTGACATCATTGCCATTTATTGGATACAAGATAAAAATCTATAGACAATTTCTTCATAATAACAAATACGAAATCTACGCGAATTACATATATTATATAGGCATATTCTACGATCGGACAACACCGTACGGCCTGCTTGTTTATATATTAAAGCTCTTGGAATCATCATTTAAAAATTTATAAAACGGTCACGACTAAGGCTGGAGAGCTAAATATTTTGGTTTCGATACTAATTGATGGCACGGAAGTTTTTAACTTTTGAAATCACTACAATATATTGGACACAATGTAATAATCTATAGCGAATTGACTTTACATTAATTAATACGAAATTTACATCAATTAAAATATATGTAAGCTTATTTTATGACCGAGCAACGCCAAGCGGCCTGATAGTATAATAATGTAATGTAGTTTGCGTTCACGCCGTAATTTACAGAATGAAAATATATCACAAACTCTTATAAGTGTTTAAGAGATCGACTTCCACGACTAGCTTGCTCTCAGTACAGAACAATGTCTCCTGTGCATCATGAGTAAGTTGCTGGAATCTGTTAAAGAAGTAGTCAACCTCCTCAGCAGAAATAATCTTAGTGACATGCAATATTGTTTCTGTTCTATTAGATCAACAGCAGAGATGCTAATGGTTATATCGCATAGAATTAGCGAATCTCTAGACAAAGGCTTTCTTTCTTTAATTGCTTTTGACATATCAAAGACCTTTGATAGCGTATGGCATAAAGGCCTACAGGATATTCAGCTACGGTATAGCTGGAAATGACTTCTCAATTATTAAATCACTGTATTAATGCTGGTCTCTCAAGGGTCCATCTTGGGTCCAACTCCTTTCCTGATCTACATCAATGATCTAACAAAACACTACTTAGATCATTCGTAGATATTTATGTTGACGAAACTACCATCTATGGCAACTCTCTCTCTCTCTCTCTCACTCTTCTGATCTTGAGCACGTGGTACAATGGGAAAAGAGATGGCTGGTTACTTTTAATGCACCTAAAACTAAGCTATCATTACATCATCAACGTCTAATCCCCGATTCGAATCAATTGAAATGAATGGCTCTCGTCTTGGGGAGACTGCATGTTTTGACAAGCTTTTGGACTTGACCTTTACTGCTGATCTGAAGTGGAACACGTACATTAAACCTGTTTCCAAGGTCGCTGGAAAAAATAGCGGGATAGCAGGATCCTTCTACCGCTCCAGTAGCTATCTCACTGCTGATGCAATTCTCTATCTAATAAAAGCCAAGTACTCCAAGGATGGAATACTGTTGCCACATCTGGGTAGGAGCTGTCAGAAGCAGCTTATCCTGTCTGACAGTTCAAAATGGACTTCGTAGCTTAGAGAGGATGTCCTTTTCTCTTATCTGCGACCTATTTCCCACAGGAGAGACGTTGGAAGCTGTGTATGCTTTATCGTTATTTCCATGGCAAATGTTCGTCTGGGTTCCAATTATTCCCCCCTCGACAAATATTCACGAGAAACACTCATCTATCTCAAACCACTGTCAATAATTTTCCCCACTCTTTTCTGTGCCTAAACCAAAACGTAGATTCCATGAACAAAGCTTCTCTCTTAGAACTGCACGCCTGTGAACTCTCTTTCATTTGCCTGTTTTCCGGCTGACTACAATTTGTCTTCCAGTTCAACGTAAACAAAATCTTGATGTCCCGTTCCCTTAAGTAATCCAATTTACCAAATTTCCACTAACGATTAATACTATATATTCAAACACCATTTATCCTCACGTGGCCAGCCGACCTTGATAAGTGATGACTCCTACGTAAAAAAAAATAGTATGCTTCAACTTTAACAAAGGTGCTGCAATAATATTGGGGGGGGGCGTTTGTGCCGGGCGTTTATAAGCTGTAAATCTGTTTAGGCACGTAAAAAAAATGTAAAACAAACGTAAAATTTTCTCGCCTCGCACTGGTATATTCAGATTATTTCTCCATACAGTCGATTTGTCTAATAACAACTCCTTATAGCTGGATGTAGTAAATGTATCGTATGAGGAATTCAAAACTCTAAGGCAACGCCATCTCCAACTCTATCAGACGTCTTACCTCTGTGCTAAAATTTTCGTTATTGCCAGCAGGAAAGTTGTAATTCTATTTGTTTTTCTTGATGTTTTGCATTATTTAGTAATTTAAGAGAATTTTATTCTTTCTCATAGCGTATTTCTTTTATGTTAAATATAAACAGATATGACCTCTACTGAAAGTCATGTTTTTTACGCTCTGACATTGATATTAAAAGCCTACTTTAGTATTTAGAAATTATCAAAATGAACTTAATATACTTAGTCATGGATATAGAAGCGACTACATGAAGGTTTGCTAATTTGCATATCCCTTTGAAAAACGAGCGGTAATCCATTAGTTTTTATAACTTAATATTGAAATAGAACTAATGTTCAATTCTATTTATGCATAGTTTCTACATGCTGCATAATTGCGTTGAATCTTAGAGGTAAACTTTCTAGCACATGAAAATATATATATATATAAGTGATCTTGTCGGTATGCGTGTGCGAAAACTCTACCGACCTCCTGAATATTTATCCTACAAACTTTAAATTTGATATATAACGTATTTCGAGCTGTAGAACACTTTAGATTTGTTTTTGAGTCGGCAAAAATTGTTGCTGATGGTTAAAATTGACACCAGTACTTGGCAGGGTAAATCGAATAAAACATGACGATCACGGTTTCTTTTGTGCATGCTCAAATTAATATTCATAGCTCAAATTTTCTTAACATTTTACCTTTCATGTTCATTTATCTGTAGATCATACGGTGATGACGCAAGAGGTAAATAACGACTAAGGCTGGGTGTTAAACATTCTGTTTTCCATTCTAGCGGATGATACCCGAGTCTTATTTTTTAAAATCATTGATATACATTAGGTAATTATCAATAAAGAATTGGCTGTATAATAAGAAATAAATTATAATATATTTATGCGTATTTTACGACCGGGCAACGTCGGGCAAAGTAGATCGGTGTAGGATTATCTTAAAACTGAATTCTATTCTGATCCTCTTGTGTCCCATTTTTTTTACAACAGCGCTGACAATTAAGAGTGGAAATTCAATGAGAACTTGTTTCTTGACCTAATTCTTCCAAATTCTTTTATGAATTTTAGGTTTTATATAGGTCAGGTGTATCAGGCATAATTACAAAGGGTTCAGTAAATCATACACAGAATACATGAAATATCATACATGCTCAGCCATGCAGCATACGAAAGCTGATTCTTGAGAGAAAAGTACAAAAGAAATTTAAGTTACGGCTGAAAGAGAATGAATTCAATATAATCTAAAATTATTTCTGTATTTGATTTGTCGTATATTTACAAAAGACGTTCCAAAAGTAATGCCTCCTATTTTTAATTCTACTGGGATGAGGGTATTGCAGACGCATTTTAGGATATCTTATTATATATAGGATTATGGGCGTATTTTTGGGATCTCTACAAGATGATGGGCGCATTTTAGGATCCCTACAGGATGATGGGCGCATTTTATGATCCCTACAGGGTGATGGGCGCATTTTGGGATCCCTACACGATGATGGGCGCATTTTGGGATCCCTACACGATGATGGGCGCATTTTGGGATCCCTACACGATGATGGGCGCATTTTGGGATCCCTACACGATGATGGGCGCATTTTGGGATCCCTACACGATGATGGGCGCATTTTGGGATCCCTACACGATGATGGGCGCATTTTAAGTCTTAATATAAAATTCCAGACAGTTTTCATCGCTTTTGTTCAAAAGCAACTTTTATAAATGATAAATATTTTTATGGATGAATGACTCATTTTTAAGACAAACATCTGCTATTTAATCCAGTCTGATGAAAAAGGAAAACGAAGTATCTGCCGTCATCTATTTTAACTTTTCAATATTTAACCTCCATTCAGACTCGATTGTTACTTTTTTATCGTTTAAAACTTTCATAATATTTTTACATCGTTTTTGTTCCTTTTTATTTAACTCTATCTTTTGAAGTAAATGTTGAATTATATATTGTTGAAGCGGCTAAGCGCTTGTATAAGACGCTTTGGTTGTTTTTTTTTTTTTTTGTATGTCACACTTTGGTATTAAATGGACTTCACTTTGCCAAATATGCAAATCGTATGGACACATCTTTAGATGTCAGCAAGTGTCTTAATACATTGATTCCTACAAAAGACAAATCAACTTTTCGCGAAACTGATGTACAATTTCGGAAGAAATGACCCAACGACGATTGCTATGCCGAAAAACAAATAACTTATAAACCTTTATCTTAATATCGTCATCAAATACCTACATTTGGGCGTGTTTCGTCTAATTTACCTGTGTCTTTACACACCACATATACGCATGTGGATTAGATGGCAAAAAGTTTATTTACTTGTATATGAGAACAATAAAATGCAAAGTATATCCTGGATGACATCGCCCGGGACGATATAAATCTTGAAAGCTATATAAGTTGGCTAGAAAGAGTATCATTCTACCATCAGCAGATGGCTGCCTAGGATCAAGATTTGATGGCCATTGATTTTTAAGATGAGTGGCCTCAGCAGTAAAACAAATGCATGTTCTTCTACACAGAAATAGTGTGAGTCAACTGACATCCTGCTGTAAGATTCTATTGAGTGACGGCTATTAAACAATACGACACAATGGAGCGTGTAAATATCTTCATTAGACCATCTGTAAAATGTTGAATATAGAATTCGACAACAAGACATGGGAACATTCTGATTTAAGTATAAACCATTCACAATGACTAGTCAAGTTCGTGCAGCTACGTACACAGAAAACGAAGCTATTAAGACTAACATGATATAGAAAAAGTAGAAAGAACTAACCTTATTAGAAGTTAGTATCCCCAATGATTGGTTGAACAGAGCCGAGGTGGGGAGAGGAGATAACAAAATACAAATTTCTTATGTACGAAATGTAAACAAAAATACGGAATTTTATGAAAATCTCCATTATTTCAGTAATTAGAAGAGCAATCGGAATCATGAAAAAAAGTACCTGACAAATATACCCAGTGAACAAAGTGCAAGAATGATACAAATAATTACGCTTAAAGGGGGATGTTTAAATCTTGAAAATACCTCTCGGTTTAAATATGAGGTAGCAAGTGAATATTTCGCATTCGATAGTATGTCTCATCTCCAGAACAAAATAAGATTTTTTTTTCAAGGTGAGAACTCAATTATTTTACACAAGACAAGTGGGAGTGTTGTTTGGTAAGAAAATACGCTTAAATATATTTTAACTTACGAAGATTTCGTATTTATTATTACAGTCAATTCTTTATTGGATATTAAATAATGTATACACACACACACACACACACACACACACACACGTGTGTGTGTTTGTGTATTGATTTCAAATTTTAAAAAATTACGTGAATGCCATCAGTTAGAATTGAAACCAAAATATTTCGCACTCTTGTCGCATTCCCTACCATTTGAGCTATTGACAGATAGAAAAACTTTTAATTAAACCACTTCAAGCTATAAATTATTTGGAGCATGTGCAAAAGTAATAAAAATGTCATTTTTAAATGAACAGTTTGCATTTCAACTTGCCAACAGATTTCTATGCGTGTTATTCATCAATTCAAAGATTTTACTCGTTATGAATCATTTTGTGTTTGAGAACTATTTCTTGTTAATTTTAGTGTTATGTGACCAATAGTTAAGTTTATTGGTTAAATATTTTCACACATACTTACATACATCTACTGCTTTATTCATATAAGATTACTAATATCGAAGGTAGAATGATCTAAGAGTATACACGTATTATGTATACAAGAATAATGTTTGAAAGTATATTATTTTTCTTATGAATTACCGCATATCATGGCCAGAAGCTATTCAAATATAAAGGTTAATGTGATGCACTAACTGTCGATATGATAATGAAGACTCATGTAAGGATTGGACCTGATTCTAAGAATGAACAAAATTTGATTACTTGGAGGGGGGATTTAGTAATCAGTACTCGTGTAGGGAAAATCGTAACTTACCTAACTAGAGTGTGTGTACTTTGTAGGGTTTAACCGCTTGACAAGAAACAATATGGCGACTCGCAGTTACTTTTGTGTTTGACAATCACGCGTGAGTAACGCAGTCTCTCGCCGTTTCTATGCAAATGAGACTATATCAGGCGCAAGAGGAGCGGCGGAGGAAACAAGAAGTTGTGATTGAAGAAGACGTAGTACGGAGACTGACACGTGCAAAAAATAGTTTAATTCAAATAGAAAAACCGTAGGCAGAAAGGAGTACACAACTTTGTTGAAACCAACTTTCAAATGAGAACTTGTTACCATTCTATTTAAACATTAGCATGTTTTAATTTGCAATGAGGCAGTCCCAGGATAATGTGTTTCTATGAAATCTAAACATTGTCGTAGTCATTGTGATCCGACAGATAAAAGTAAGGTCTTGTTTTCCTGAAATTAACAACGGTGAAGCGGAAATCTATGGTGTAATATTATGCTGATTACGCGTCCGGAATAACCTTGGTTTCTCTCAGAAATTGCGGAGATTTTCTGTGATTTTTCTAAAGCTCAATTCCAATCCATTAGTCATCACAATGGCTTAAGAATTGACAATGCCTTTATAATTGATATTGCACCAGCAATAAAATCGTTGCATCAGGCAGAGCATTTTAAATACATAAAAGTAAAGAAACCTTCAATTCTAACAGCGCGGTGGTTTCATAGTTAATGATTCCTTTATATCGGAAATATTGTGACGACGTAATCTTTATATTGATAATTGATAAAATTATGTGACTACTTTTCGCGCGAGCGCGCGTGTGTGTGTGTATTACTCGTCTCTACGTGACTTGCACATTTTTATTATCTATTAATTCATTATTTATTGACGTATAAAAGCGTAAAGTACTAAAACGAACTTTATAAAAGTTCTTGCAAATAAAGATAATTTAATTACGAAATTAAATCGACTAAAATATATTTCGATTTATTGGTCCCTCGACAAAGGAGGGATTCGACGTAGTAATTCACTGCCGTTTGTCTGTTCCTGTGTTCGCACTTTTCTCAATAACCACGTCTTGTATTTTTTCTTTTTAATTTTGCACAAATATTATTAATGACGAAAGTAAATTTTCTGCCAGAAAGATTTTCCATGATAACTCTTGTTGCCACCTTAGGGCTCATTATAGGGATGAAATCGCTCCAAAATCATTCGTCCGTTTGTTTCTTCGCACTTTTCTCAGTAACCATCCCTTAAATATTTCGGAAAATTTTTCACAAACAGTATTCATGATGAAAGTAAATTGGGTTCTTTCCAGACTTATTCACCTGTGGAGGGGGACCCCGCATGCTCGACTTGTTTGGATTAAAATTTGAAGGCTATCAACGGAGGATAACTTCTAGTCACTGTGTTATTTACTCTGACTTGAAACTTGTTTTTTGGTCTAAAAAATGTATAGCTAGAGACATTAAGCATATTTCGTATATTCTGTCTCCTATTTTCAAACATACATCTAGCGATGGAGGTAGCTGAATGGGTAACGACACGAATAACAACGTGAAGGTGCTAAGTTTCTACATAAACGCTTTCACTTGGGATGTTGGCAACCTTCGCCTAGTCTCTTTAGCATGAACAGTGTCTTTAACTAGGATATCTGGGAAACCAATGCCAACATCAGAATCATTTGAACATCAGATATCTTGAAGAGGAACGCTTTCCCGCCAATCCTCCCAAAAATAAAAATTGCGGTTTTAGTAAAAAAAAAAAAGTTTTAAGAGAGTGAAATCCATTTACGTTATTGAATATTTTCACAAGATAATACCTTCATATAAACACATGCAGGTAGCGGTGCATGATTCCGCGATGCATTCCACGATGGTGTTTATTTTGCATTTTGTCTATCATACATAGTTTTGTCAGTAATATTTAGACCTAGGACTATGCGTGTATGCATACTGTATATTATTAGCGAGACATTTTTCAAAATAGACTTCTTGAAAAGTTTCCTCCTACGCAGGTTGATACTGAACTAAACCAAAACAGGTCATGGTGGTGTAAACATACTGCACATACATGGCTAGATTATTTTTGTACGACAGAAACTCTTCTAGAAAAGCGACTATACATCTCCATACATTCTATCACGTCGGATAAGACATTCTATCTATTATACTATGCAGGTTCAGACAGCGCTTAAGGAAGTTGTTCAAGGGTCTTTTTTCTTTTGTTTTGCATCAAGGCCCGGAAGCCACTCAGGGATAAGGGTTATTATGTGTACAGTAATCAATGGGATAATATCGTAGTAATAGTTGGTATTGGAGATTTGATATAGTGTCTTACTTAAGGGGGCGATTAATCAGGAATTTGTTTATGTTGGACTTGAATACATCCAAGTTTTAGTAAGGTGGGTAACAGGCAAAAGGAGAATCCCACAGGCGTGCACCTCTCAAAAAGAAGCTTTGTTCATGGAATCGACGTTTGGATTTAGGCACAGATAAAGAGTGGGGAAAATTACTGACTGGTTTTAGCTAGACGGGTGTTTATCGTGAAAGATTAGCGAGGTAGGACTAGAGATTGGAGCTCGGGCGAGCACTTGCCATGGAAATAACGATAAAACAAAGACAGGCTCGCGGCGTCCCTTTTCTGGGGGAGAGGTTGCAGGGAA
>NC_136490.1:9668876-9678876 GCF_053919585.1 Euprymna scolopes
TCAATATTTTATTTTTTTTCTTATGAGCTCAATTTATGATAAAAGAAGAGGCACCATTTAAAATGGCCGCAAATCATTTCTTCGTCTGCATGTTTAAACGCTACACATTAATCGGAAGTGAATTTTCCATGGTATTCATCGTCGAGCTCAAGTATCAGCTGACGTGATATTGTAAACAAACACAGACGAAATTTGATGAACGACATTATCATTATTGTTATTTTTATTTCTTTGTGTTATTTTATTTTTTGCGAATTAGTTCACCGGGCAAATTATACTTCATAAAATATAACCAATAAAGCATTGATTCTATAATACATAGGCAATCTGCATAAAAAAGATATCATGTTTAAAGATAATGTACGACCAGGCAACGCCGGGTGACCAGCTAGTTATATATATATTTTCGAAATTTTTAAAAGTTTAGATTGGTTTCTTATTATTCAGCTAGCTAGCAAATGTACGCTGCCTACCGTTTCATATTTTCGATATTTCTTTTAATTACATACAAATATAAAATTTGTGAATAATAACGTGAGCTTGTTGTTAACGATATAATCATTTGAACAGCGGTATCTTTAAACTGTCTGTTCTTAATAGCTGGAATTGTTTACCTAAAAATTAATGTTATATTTGGAAAAAGCTTTGAATTCTGTCATCCATTACCGGCCGAACATCCAGTACGAGTGTCTGCGTGCAAAGTCTCGAAACTTTGTAGTTAAGTGTGATTTTATTATTTATTTTGTATCTTTTCTTTTACTGAAATGTTTTTCATTTTCCAGTATTTGATGCATTTACTCTTTAAAGCTAACATTTTTTTCCTCGTATATGTTAGAGTGTACTTAAATTAGAGCCTCTAGCGTGGAAAATGTTAAAAGGAATTAATCTTAGAGATAATAAGAAATGTAAGCCCTTTGTATTCTTTGGCTGTTCCTTCTTTTAATAAATTAAAATTGTGCCTTCAAAAGAAATGAATAAAACACAAATTGATTTACTTCCCTCTAATAATACCTTCAAGTATTGGGGATGGGTGGGAGAGAACAATAGTTATTCTAAATAGAAACTTATTGCTATATATTTATAACTCATAAGAGTAGTGGTCGATGGACAAAAATCAGAGGCCTGCAGTATAAATGCTGGAGTCCCTCAAGGGTCAATCCTGGTCCCAACTCTCTTCCTGCTCTACATCAATGACCTCCCTAAACACATACTTAAATCATTCGTTCACATCTATGCGGATGACACGACCATCTACGGCAACACATCAAAGGCTGTAAATGACAAAGTTCTCTCTGATTCTCTCTCCTCTGATCTCGAGCGCGTGGTTCAGTGGAGGAAGACGTGGCTGGTTACCTTTAATGCATCTAAAACCAAACTCTTATCTTTACATCATCAACGCTCTGATCCCCATCTGGCATCAATTGAAATGGATGGCTCTCGTCTAGGAGAAGCCCCGTGTTTTGACAAGCTTCTGGGTTTGTCCTTTATTCCTGATCTGAAATGGAACACGTATATCAAGTCTGTTGCCAAGGTCGCTGGAAAGATGGTGGGATCCTTCTACCACTCCAGAAGATATCTCACTACTGATGCAATTCTCTATCTATATAAAATCCAAGTACGTCCAAGGATGGAATACTGCTGCCATATCTGGGCAGGAGCTTCTAAAAACAGCCTATCCTGCCTTGACAAAGTACAAAATAGACTTCGTTGCTTAGTGGGGGATGCCCTTTTCTCTACCCTGCAACCTCTCTCCCACAGAAGAGACGTTGCGAGCCTATCCTTGTTTTATCGCTATTTCCATGGCAGGTGCTCGTCTGAACTCCAATCTCTGTTCCCCCCTTGCCAATCTTTCACGTAAAACACCCGTCTAGCTGAATCCATTGTGAAAAATTTCCCCCACTCTTTATCTGTGCCTTAATCAAAACGTAGATTCCATGAACAAAGCTTCTTTCTTAGAACTGCACGCCTGTGGAACTCTGTTCCGTCTGCTTGCTTCCCACCTGACTACAACTTGGATGTCTTCAAGTCCAACGTAAACAAATTCCTAATGAACCGCCTCCTTAAGTAGACACTTCATCAAATCTCCACACTAACGTACTGCACTTGCAATAACCCTTATCCCTGAGTGGCTTCCGGACCTTGATAAGTGGTGACCATCGTGTAAAAAAAAATAAAAAAATACTTATGTATTTTTAACTTATGTATTCAGGTGGGGGCGCAGACATTACTGGTCTAGTATTCTGGCACAATATCACCCCTTTCGGTGTGATCGACCCCTAGACCTTGTCAAATAATCTATCTAGGAGAAGGAAAACTCCTAGGTAAAACCTGTGCTACTGACTTCGTACATCATGACACCGAACAATTGAGGGGGAGGGTCTCCTTAGTCTTGGTTGATAATCTTAGAGCTGGAGACTGAAAACCAGATAATTAATTTTAAACGAAATTTCTTAAATAATAGGTAAGTTCTTCTTATCCTTTTCACGCGCTGCCTTTCCAGATGCAGCATTTCCACTACAGAGATTCACCAGAAAATGCTTGGCCTTGTTTCCTTACTGGGGCAACGAACGTAGTATTCCATCTCATATTTTCATAAACTTGGGGGTGCTTCCTTGCTAATTTGTGTGCTAAAGAGAAGTAATTCATATTTTTTATCAAGGACTTGCTTCCTTAATGCCCACTCCTTCTTCGAGGAGTCTATATAACGGGAAGACTTTTGTGTTTACGTGAGCATATCTAGAGAGAAATAGGCTTGGTGGAGAAGTGGGAGAAGAGGGATTAGTAATATGGGAAGGCGGGACAAGGGAAAGACACACAAATGGATCCGATGCCTCAGTCCAGCCTCAAAAGACAAATGGTACACCCTACGGGGGAAGATGCGCATTTTGTAGCAAGGGTTGCGCAATCTCCAACCACACCTCTCCTGAATCGGCACAGCGTGTGTCCAGTGGCAAGGAGAAGTTCAGGATGACTGGAAACAATGCCGAAATAAGCGGAGTGCTCATACAGCACCTGGAAGTCCAAATGGTCACCCATCTAGTACTATCCAGGCTCATCGTTGCTAAACTTCGGTGATCTGATAAGAACCGCTGTGTCCAACGTGATTATGTCGTACGTAAATGGATAGAGCAAGATAAAATGGATCGAATTTTAATAGGAATATAGTACATTTTCACACAGGGTCGTCCTATACGTTTGAAATGAAGTATGCATTAGAACCACTACTGATTGTTCGATGAATTTCTTATCTTTCATGCAGATTAAAAAATGAAATGCAAATGAAAACATTATTCAGCTTTACATTCCGTATAGCGTTCAGATAGAATGGAAACCACCTCTCAATAATATAAAATGTTTAGGTATTTCTTTTAAATGATTTTATTTTTCTTATTTTGTATAAATAATACATTTCGAAAGAATTTATATGAAGGAAGATACGTCAATGATGTTTGAACGTTAATGCTAACTCTTCCATTCACTTCTATTTCATTATTCAACATTATTTTAATAAGGGCTAAAATTAAATTATACCTTTAACCATTACTTTATCATCGTTCATAAAAATGTGGCTATTCGAGAATTTTAGAGATACATATAGCTGTTGATATTTTAAAATAATATTATTGGTAATAATGAGAATTACATAGTGCTATTAAGAGGGGGCAAGTGACGTAGTTTACAAGCGATACACACACAATCTCCGTTATAATAAGATCTTGATATGTACGAGAATGATGCTGCGAATTTCACGGTAATCGTAAATCAAGATAGGCTATTTCCTCGTTGCCGCCATAGTGACATGAAGCATACTAATCACTGTCATGGGTTGTATCTCGGAGCAAGAGAATTATTACATTAAGTACTTACAATTCTACCTGATTTGGGCGTGGATTCTTGCTAGTTCTGCTTAATTAGTTATTGTACTCCCCAACTAGTTGAATACACTTTGACGAACGTTTAATCCTAGCGTCCTTCCGATGTATAACTGAATTATTCACGGTTAACAATCGGTTAGAACTTAATGGCTATTAGTGAGCGCCACAAGGTCATAAGCGTTCTCATAACGTTCAGTAATGAGCACAGCCGTCTTTTAGTTCAACATTGTGTTGCATATGTCTGTAAAGAGTTGGACTATTCATCGAACATTTACCGGTCGTAACTAATTACGAAAGGTTAAAATGTAATAGTTATTTAAGGATAGAAAGTGTTCTTTTGTTTCATATCTGCAACGGAATTTGTTCGAGTACGCCAGAACTGATGAGCAGTCTGGGAGCACATAAATAGACATTACGATCTTGTAGGAATGGCCTCTTCTGCAGACGTGGCAATTAGCACACGTTCATATATACATATGTAGTGTGTGTTTGTGTGTGAGAGAGCATGCATTTTCAAAAATAAATCTATTTGATTATACTTTATTTTCGCGGTTTTTTTTTGTTTTTTTTTGTTTTTACAGGAACGTTTTGTATCAACCAAATGTTTTATATCTAGTATAAACGTTTTCGATACTTCGTCGAATCATCAGATAGAAAATGAAGAAAAATAAAATATCACTAAAATAACATATGCTGGAAGCAGTTTAAAACAAATTAAAACAACTGGACGATATTTTTTGATCAAAACTCAGCACCCTATAATTAATAATATTTATTATCAAACCAGTAATATTTTAAAATCTTTAATGTAAGACGCTAATTCTATTAGCATCACTGAGTTTACATTCTAAACGACTGTTTTGTTTTTTTTACACGGTGGTTACAACTTATCAAGGCCCGGAAGCCACTCAGTGAAAAAGTTCGTTCAGCGTTTGTCTTCACGCTGTTTCATAACTATTTCTTGATTTTTTCCAGTTGTTTTATGGCTTTGTTCGTTTAGTTTTCACCTGATGGCTCGAAGAGGAATCGAAAACTTCCCTGGTACATTTAAAATATTTTTAACAAAAATAAGAACAATCAAATAAAATGTGTAATTAAACAATTTTGTATTTTAACATTTGTTCATATGAAAAATGCTGCCGATATACACAATATCGCGTGTGTGAAGAACCGACACCAAGTGTTGTTGATTCTATCTGCATACGCTCAACAAAAGTAGATCTATATTAGCTTTTTAATTTAATTTTTTTAGTACTGTCTCCTCACATATACCAAGTCACACAACTAGATTAATGTATATTCATTTAGTTGCATGTTCCTAGCATGTTGAGATGAACATTTTGTAGAAAATACAGACTTCTTCAAACGGTAAGTCAGTTCAACGGAAGTCAATTGCACGCACTTGATCAATGACTCTGCCCAGAAACATTTATTCAGATGACACAATTTTTTACACTAACGTTTTAATAGCATTAATGATTAAAATCTTTTTCTCTCTCCGTCGACCTGTAGTGCAATGTGGAAAGTGACTGATTACTTTAATACATCTAAAGCCAAGTTTCTTACCTTTCGCCAGCAATGCTCGAATCTTCAGTTTGTTCCAATTGAAATGACTAGGTTACTCTTTGAGAATGCACCGTGTATTAAACATTCAGGTCTGAAAATAAAGACTTGTCTCAACTCTGTTGCGAGGGACGTTGTTAAAATATTTGGATTGTTCTACTGCTACAAAAATTTATCTCTCTCCAGACGTAGGTATCCATTTGTATGAGCGCAAAATACGTCCAAATATGGATATTGTTTCCACATCTGAGAAGGTGCTGGTTAGTTTTTCTCTTTTTGCAAAGAAATTTGAGATTGTTGGTTTTTCTAGATTTTTGCTGACTTCCCTTATCTACATCGGTGCCATCGACGGGATACTGCACACCTTGGGGACCTACTGCGAATTGTGGGTACTGACCGACTCCAGATTTTTTGTTTTTCATTTTCAATTATTTTTATTTTTTTTTTTTTACATTATTTCGGTTTGAACGGATTTGATATTTTTCAGTTTTTTAGATGAAGATTGATACTACGTGTCTTCAATAAGTTTCCACACTTTTTGTACAGCCATTTACAATTGTCGTAGATGCTTGAAAATTCAGTATGTTATAGCTATGACCGAATAATTTTTATTATTCCAAGTTCAAAGGAACAGCTACCGGAGTGATTAGAATAGACCCCACTAAAGCTTGATTGTCAAAGCTAGTGAATTTCAAAAACGCAATCTGGACGTGAGGACACTTTATCACAAAATTACATGGAGAGACACATTGTGAAAATAAACAAGGTAGGAGAATCATCCTAATAATAGGAGCTGGAAAACTTGAGGCAATTGAACCTTTATTGTTAGCCAAAACTCCGCCCTATTGTCACAATTGCCACATTTATTTTCTTAGTATTCTATGTATATGTTGGATATTTGCAGGGCAACACTGAAAGTGCACGAGTCGACGATTAGGATTATTCAAGCCAAAAAGATTTGACAGCTAAAATGTTTTAGAATAATCAAAATATTTAGAATAAATATGTATTTACATTAATTTAGGAATGCAAGTTAAAAATGTTATAACAATTTAATAGACAATTAAGATTAATGACAAGAAAAACATCAGGTGATTCTCATAGTAACGTTTACTGATGACGCTATTTAGAAGAGACAGTCTTTTGAAATACGTGGAAATTAGTTGAGGCGGTCGGAGTCGGGAGATTGACAGAGACGGTCCTCAGATCGTGATGGCTTCGAGTAGAGGGGTCAGAAATAGCGATTGTCAGAATCAGCGTTGCAAATTTCCAAAGGGGAAAAACACTCTGGAAGATAAAAATAAAGCCTGATATTCTAGACTTTCTTTTGCACCTTCCTTTCAAATAAGATTAAAAATAAGCCAGGTATGTTCCTGATTGGTCAGATGTAAAAACCCCAAATAAAGAAAAATTAGATCATATGGTATCACTGGAAAAATACATAATGTAATTAAATCCTTCTTAAGAGAAAAATCCACGTTTTCATCGACGGTCGTACATCTAAACAATGATATAAATGCGGGAATACCCCAGGGGTATACCCCTTGGACTGTTATTATTTCTGATATTCATAAATGACCTCCCTGATAAGATTGTTGCGGAGATAGGTATATTTGCCGATGATACCACCCTCTATAATAGGCATGAGGGGGAAAAACAAATTAACACATATCTAAGGAAATGGCAGAAACACTAGAGGATGACCTCCAATCTGGGGTAGAATGGGGACAAAAGTGGATGGTCACATTCAATGCTGCCAAGACTAAACTTGTTACCTTCAATAACTACCAGAAAACTTTTCTACCACCAATAGCAATGGCTAAGAACACATTGCCTGAAAGTACTTCTTTTAAACTCCTCGGCCTAACGTCTCCAGGGAACATGAACTGGAATATATACATTGAGAGCATTGCCAAGGCGGCTGCAAAGAAGGTGGGCTCTCTCTACCGTGCCAGAAAATTACTTACGCCTGAAAGTATCATGTACCTCTATAAGGCCATCATTCGCCCATGTATGGAGTACTGTTGTCACATTTGTAGTGGTGCATCTGCTGCTTGTCTCTCACTCCTGGCCAGGGTTCAAAAGATAGTCGCCAACCTGATAGGTCCTGAACTGTCATCCACGCTTCAGCCTCTGTCCCATCGACGAAATGTTGCATCCCTCTGCCTGTTCTACAAGTACTTTAAGAGTGAATGCTCTGACGAACTACAAGCACTTGTACCTCCTCGATGTGACTACCCCCGACAAACCCGACAAGCAACTAAGTCCCACCCCTTTACAGTAAAGATCCCTAGGTGTAAGAAAGCCTTTTACTTCAATAGTTTCTTCACCAGAACTGCAAGTCTTTGGAACTCCCTTCCGGGATTCTGCTTTGCCAACTCTACTGATATGCAGAAGTTTAAGTGTAATGTGAACAAACATCTTTCTACTCATCTCCCTTCAGAATGCCCCCGCAAATTATGTCCCAGATAGAAGCCCCTACTTCAAAGTGGCACTGTGCCTTGTTTGAGTGAAAATTGAATACAAAAAAAGGTATGTTCCCGATTGGACAGATGTAAAAACCCCAAATAAGTTTTATTCGTCATTTGTATTGTAACGGTATTTATGTAAATTTTTCTCCAGTCATAAACTGTACTTAAATGTGCATACACACAAATAACTCTAGACGAACATATGTATATATACACGCCCTCCATGCATATGTCATAAAGTCGCCGCCACATAACGTATATTGGTTTAAGTAAAATCAATTTTAGTGTGACATCCGGACAGACTAACGCAAAAAGCCTCTTCTAGGCGGACGCAACATTCTTATTATGTTCGGAAATGTTACTTCTATTTTCAAAGCGAGGATTAATTGGCAAAAATACGGTAATGTATTTCAATCATAGATTTCTGTCTTTAATCCAATCGTCTCACAGCTGACATGTTTCAACTGCGGCTCTAAAAGAATCAGACTGCCATCGAAATTAGATTTAAGCCGATTCCATGAATCCCTTTTAGAATATACAATCGCAAAACTCTCGCATTCTTCCTCTTCTCGCCAACAGCAATTCTGTCAATTATACTTTTATCTATTTATTGAATATTTGCTCTCGACATCAGCTGAAATAATCTCGCAAATTCTGTTAGAATAAACTTTGTTTTTAAATGGTCCTTCACTGTATCTTTGTTTTCGTATTGTTTCAAGCTTGCGCAAAACCGGATTTTGATGGGTGTTTTTCATTTGTTGTCTTGGACATCGAATAAGAAATCTTGTATTTTTCTTAGTCTATCTGTTTCACTTTTTCTCGAAAACTAATGGGCCGATATGGATGAAACTTTGTATGGAGCTTTATAAGCTGTATCGAAGTACAGATTATGTATCCGTTCTATTCACAGTTTGGGATGAATATTTAATTCAAATATAAGCACAAATTTAACCATCATTAACTGTCAATTTGACATAGAGCAACCATTCTAAGTCAACCTATTATATCTCCCCCCCCTTTAACGGGCTAATAGTCTAGTCAGTAATTATTTATATTCAATTCTTTTCTCACGTGTAATGGTTTGACCTTATAAGTCTTCGTGGCGCGTGTTATGCTCACTCTGCAAACTTCATGACTATTCCTAGTTTTGAAAGTGTCAGTCTCGAATAGTAAGATTCAATTAATTCGAAAGAACGTGTACTTGTATTACTGCCCGCTGTAGTGTTTACATTACCAAAACAGTTCTTTATACGTGGACCTATCATCGTCTTTGTTCTCTTCGTTGTCGCTATTTCTCTTAAATTCGCTTTTCTCTTTATGGGAGGACGTCGATCGTCTGATCTGTTTAGCTAGACAAATAAAACTTTTCATGTAGAAAACATTCACTGGTAGTTTCTAAGTATTTATTCTTGGGTTGAGTTGACTCACGCAGGAAACGATGAGTTTTCTTAACTAATTAATTAGTTATCATAGTTTTTTTTTTAAATATTTGGACAACATGCGACGGATCTTGGAGATTATTTAGCCCTTGGCTATGTTAAAAAAATGTCGGCTATATCACTAAATCATAGTGTCAGTTTATTGCAAATAGTGTAGGCATTATTTCTTTCTTAAATATTATGTAAAGACTCTTAAGTCCAAATCTATTTAGAAATAAACATTTTAAATATGTAAAGATTTTAATTTGAAAAGATTTCTAATATAATAGTTAACAAATCTTTTTTATTGTCGGCACATTATTTAGAAATAAACATTTTAAATATGTAAATATTAGACTAAGAATAACATGCTGACGAAAATAGTCGTTTCATTTTTGTCATATTCAATAATACTTATGGTTTACATATTTAAATCCTGTATTTCTCAATACAAAATGTCTATTTCTCAATAGATTTTAATTTGAAAAGATTTCTAATGTAATAGTTAACAACTCTTTTTTCATTGCCTGCAGATTTTTTTGCAATAAATTTACACCGTAACTTTGCCGAGATTTCTTTCAACATTATTGGTCAAGTGTCTCACAGAACTCATGGCAGACTCGCATTATTCGAAATCTTCCACAGTCTGACTCATTTGAAAAACATGCGCTTT
>NC_136490.1:9688876-9766376 GCF_053919585.1 Euprymna scolopes
ACTAGATATTTTTTTTTAAATAAACTATGAACGAAGCGTACTATTAATACGCGAAATGGTACAATATTGAATAAAATTTGTTAGTAAGAATCAAAGTGTGATATGTCAGCCTTAATACTATTTAAAATCTCAAGAGATGCCTGATTCGCAGAGAGAACCAGCGTTGTCCGGGATTGAATGAAGATCAATATTTTTTTACAAATTTCTATACTTTTAAATCTTTGAAATCCTCCTATAATTAAAACGATTCATTTTCTGTATTATTTGGGGACCCACCGCCGTATACCGTAAGGAAACTTCACATGCCTTTCCGAGGTGAGTCCGCATTACAGTGTAGTCTATATTGCACTGTAGATTATCTGTTTATTTAATAAATTCTGTAAATATTGGCTTCACTTGAAGTTTAAAATGCAAAAGACAAGAATCCCGTGTCCATTGTGCTCTACAAAAAAGTTAATTTCGAACGCGCTTTTGTCTTATGGAGAAATGTACGGTTGATTTTATAGGTTGGGCCTTTCTGCTTGTGCAGTGATAATTTTTTTTTTTTTGCTTTTCTTCCCTGAAGAAGAAACACTTCTCTCGAAAATTAGGGACATCAACACCTATCATGCTGTAAAACACATTATGTTGGTAAATAAACGTAATATAATTGAAAATTGTTGAGAATTCATTCTAATATTGTCATTAATTTTTTTTATGGTAACTCGTGTCCACTGTGTTTCTCACAAACTGCATTGATATAGCCTTCAAACACAACTTTCACACTTCGCTTCAAACCAACTACATTCTTAAATATATATATATATATAATTTTTTTATTTATATATTTTTTATTTATATATTTTTTTTATTTTATATATATATATATATATATATATATATATATATATTCCTGATTGAACAAAATTGTCAAGGCGAATGGTCAAGGAAAACCACCTCTGTAGTAGGCTAGAATTGGATTTCGCTGCCAGTCGGGTTGTTTGGATTTGTTTATATTAAGGGGCTTACATGCAGTATATTCGGCAGAAGACATTTCTTGGAAATAATGGTAGAATAAGGACAAGAATGCAATGTTGTGGCAATGGGACAGGGGATTGAGCTTTGTAGACATTGTGGGACGTATTAGTTTAAATATTAGTTTAAATATTAGTTTAAATAAAGTGTGCATTTAATCTGCGCTAAACGCGCAGATTCTGCGATTTTAAAGAGAAGCGTGACAGAGCGACCTGTAGATAAGGGTTTTGAGGGAGGAGTAGATTTAAGATTGGAACGAAAGAAAGATTTGAAGGAAATGGGCGGAGAAAAGATAATGACAAAGCAGCTTTATCGGATCCCATCTTCAAATGAGCCGATTGCAACGGTTATGGTAATTGTTAGTTTAGAGTAAATATATAATCAGTGTATGGGAAACGGAAGAATTAACGATTGTTCGTGTGGGTGTTGGAAACGTATATAGGGAGATGGAGGGAGCAGAAACAAAGCTGTTGTAAAGAATAAAGTACAAGAGGTAGAGGGAGGAGGGAGACAAAGATAGAGAAAAATTGAGATAGAGGGTAATCGAGGAAGGAAAGAGTGAGGGAAACAGGAACGCAGGGGAGATGGAAATAGAGGAAGGAAGGAGGGGGAAATAGGACAAGGAAGAAGATAGGGGGAAAAGAGGAAGGAGAAGAGTGTGTTTAGTAAGGGTAGAGGATACGAGAGAGAGAGAGAGAGAGTATCCATAAAAAAGAGGGGGTTGCAGTGGTATTAGCTAGCCGCGGGGCGTTGGAAATTGTATTCTTAGTAAAAGATGGCCGATAGAAAATTATATAACACTAAAAGTGACTAATAAGCAGCAACTAGAATCTCGTCGCTGCTCGTTAATAGAAAGAGAGAGAGATGGGTGTGTGTATGTGTGGCAACACCTTGGCAGAGTTAACTTACAAAAGGTACTAATCACAGATGCCTGTCAGAGACTGCTTGGCAGGTCGAGGGGGAGTTTGGAGGAGACTCACCACTAGTGCCACTACGATTCTCCAAGTGTTCAATGAAAGCAGCTAATGGGGATTCTGCCTGGAGCAGTGAAACTTCACAAAGGTTCAATGAATATTGCCTGTTGGCAAACACAAAAGGCGACCCACATTGGCACAGGTAAACCTACATCCGGATGCGGAGGAGGGCTGCGGGTCGGAGCAAGTGTGCCGTTTGATCACAATCATTATGAGTCGTGGGATGGAAAGGGATTGTGTGTGTTTGGAAGGGACCATGGTGGTACGCGAATGCTTTACTTAAAAATAAACTTATCTTTTATATGGTTAAAAGTAGTTTTTTTCTTAAATTGGAGTTTTTTTGGGGGGAGGGGTTATGTCGTGACGATCTTTAAGTATTTTTTAATGAAGTATATCACAATGAATCTTAATATAGTATTGTTTATTTGTATAATACGACCCGCCATATGTGTAGATATCTATGTATCTACTATTATTAAAAGAACTTTGTGTGTGCGAGTGTGTTCCCTGTGTACTCTGAAACGACTGAACCGAATTGCTGAAATTTCACACGAAGATATCTGTATGTGTTGGAGTGTTCTTACGTATGTTTTGTATCGAAATGCGTCTGATAAGAATCCAATATCGATAATCGAAAAAATCCGATTAATCAAGAAAGTTCAATTAAGGTTTATACAACCTAACATTACAAGTGCATTTCAGAAATTTTATGATTGGACAAGCAGAAAGGCCCAGCCTATAAAATCAACTGTAGATTCCTTCATAAGGCGGAAGCGCGTTCAGAATGATTTTTTCTTTGTAGAGCACAATTGAAACATGTGTCTTTTGCATTTAAAACTAAGTGAAGCCAATATTTACAGAATTTATTAAATAAACAGTAGATAATCTATAGTGTAATAAAACACTAATGTGGAGTCACCTCGGGAAGCATGTGAAGTTTCTTCATTGTATACGGCGGTGGGTTCCCAACTAAAGCAGGAAATGAATCGGTTTAATTATAGGATTTCATAGTTTTCGATGAAAACGTATGGAAATTTGAAAAAAAAAACTGTTCTGCGAAGCTTTCCATTGTTTGGTTATTTATTTCCGGAAGCCAGTGTCGCAAACTGGCTGTCAAATCAATTCCCAGGATACGAGTTGTGGCGGATATTAATAATTGCTAGGAATTTTTGTCGTTTTTGTTTCTGTGGGTAAATGATTAATTTTTGTCTGTTATGCTTCAAGTGTGTACTTAGGAGTGTTAATGGCTGCTGCTCTAGTGTGGTGTAATATCCGTAAATGTTAACAAATAGTCAGTTTATTAAAAAGAAAAGTAAATCTTAGGTTTACTTTCAACAACTTCGTAACTTTGTTTGCCTTATCTTGTCTTCAAGCCCATACATTGCATATTTCTTATGAAAGGGTACAATTTTCATTTTCTGGCTTCCAATCTATCCATCTAGCATTTAATATTAGTTTTTCATCTTGAAATATATTTTATTTTCTTACATCAAGTGGCTTTATGCGTTTTCTGGATCGATTTCCATTAAAAAAATATTGACATGTGATCGTAATTTTTTTTTTTTTAATTCAGGACACATCTTGAATACAGGTAAGGTAAGACGGTTAATAATTTCACCAATTGTTATTCATACGTGCATTCATATCATGCTTACTAGACAGAGTATCTTGGGGCTCTCTGCACAGGGGTTTGTCAGGACAACGTGGCATAAGAATATTTTTATCTATAAGTAAACCCTGACTAAATATTAAAAATCGCATAGCATTCGCAGCGCAAATATGACCCCCTTAAGTATGGCTTGCCCACAATGGCCTTTACAATGAACTAGCATGTGTACCCGGCGTTGCCCGGGTGTTTGGAGATGTGTGTTGGGCAAAAAAAATTTTTCAATGGTAGTAGGCAGGTAGGCTCGAACCCGTGCCGCAAAGGAGGAAAAGACCACGAAGAAAAAAAATCCCGTCTTTGCTGTTGCGTCCACCGCCAAACCGAAAGTGGCGAAGGTTTAAATTAAGGGTACTCAATCGAAAAGAGGGGATGACTTTCGAAAATATCTGCGAAAAAGAGCGACGCCTCCTTGTAGAAAAGTGTCCAGGTGATGGAATAAATGTTTTTAGCCAGGTTTTCGATATTTGTCGTGCGAAGGGTCAAGCTTTAAAACAGTCCCGATTGCTTGAACATCCGTCGAAATTTTAAGGCATTTTTTGTTCATATGCGTCACCACTTATCAAAGCCGAGAGGCAACTCAAGAATAAGCGTTAAAGAGTGTACAGTAGTCAAAAGGACAATATAGTAATCGATAGTAATGGAAGTTCGGTAAATTTGTTAACTTAAGTGTAACGGCTCATCAGAAACTTGTTCATGTTGGATTTGAAGACAACCATATTATAGACAGCTGGAAAGCAGGAAAACGGAAGACTTCGACAGGCGTGCAGTTCTAATAATGAAGCTTTGATCATGGAATCTATGTTTAGGTTTAGGCACAGATAAAGAGTGCCGGGGAATTATTGATAGTGTTTTCTGCTAGACGACTGTTTCTTGTGAAAGTTTGGCGAGGGGGGGCATAGATTGAAGCTCAGTTGAACACTTTCCATGAAAATAACGATAAAGCAAACTCGCAACATCTCTTCTGTGAGATAGAGGTTGCAGCGAAGAGAAAAGGACATCTCCCACGAGGCCAGGAAGTCTATTTTGAAGTATATCAAGGCAGGACAAGTCCTTTCTAGCAGCTCCTGCCCAGATGTGGCAACAGTATTCCACCCTTGGACGTAACAATATAGATAGGGAACTGCATCAGCAGTGAGACATCTATCGGATCGATAGAAGGATCCGACCATTTTTTCCAGCAGCCTTGGCAACAGATTTGATGTACGTATTCCATTTAAGATCAGGAGTTAAGGTCAAGCCCAGAAGCTTGTCAAAACATGAGGCCTGCCCAAGACGAAAGCCATTCATTTTAATTGATGTCAGATGGAGATCAGAACGTTGATGTAAAAATAGAAGCATGGTTTTAGATGCATTAAAAGTAACCAGCCACTCCTTTCCCCATTGTACAACGTGATCAAGATCAGAGGAGAGAGAATCAGAGAGAATGGTAGTGTCATCAGCAAAAATGTCAACAAATGATGTAAGGATGTGATTTGGAAGATCATTAATGTAGCTCAGGAAAAGAGTTGGGCCCAGGATGGACCCCTGAGTGACTCCAGCATTAATACTGTGAGCTTCTGATTTTTTGCCCATCAACAACTACTCTTATGAACCTATCAGAGAGAAATTATTTAATAATTAATACATTTCCAGCTATACCGTAGCTGGAGATCTTGTAAAGTAAACCTTTACGCCATACTCTATCAAAAGCCTTAGATATGTCAAGAGCAATTGCACTAGAAAGGTTGCCTCTGTCGAGAGATCCGCTAATCCTATGAGATATAACTGTAAGCACATCTGCTGTACATCTAGCAGAACGGAAACCATATTGTGTGTCACTAAGGTTATTCTTGATTAGATGGTCGATTACGTCTCTCTTTAACACAGATTCCAGCAACTTACTCATGACGCACAGGAGACTTATTGGCCTGTACTGAGTGGGGGATGAACGATCACCTGAATTCTTAAATACAGGGCATACTAATGAGATTTTCCAGGGTGATGGGAAGCAATTCTCCTTAAGACAACGTTTAAACAGTTTTGTAAATATGGGCGCTAGTTCAGGATGAAGATTTTTGAGTACTATATTTGGAATATCGTCAGGACCGGTTGCTTTACATAAGTCAAGGTTTTTGATTAGCTTGGCAACATCCCGTGCAGATATTTGTATATCACATTGCGTGTTTTCTGATACAGGAGGAAATATTGGGGGTTGGCATACATAGATACAAACAAATACACATGCATACGTTTAAACACACAGGTAAGATTTATAATTTAGATTGTGCACTTTCTTCGGGTTATGTTGCCTGTAGTAACAGCACTAAGCTGGATACTCCACCAGATTAGATAAATTCTTGTCCTGAAATCCATTAATGCCGAGAGACTACAAGAAAGATTTACGATAACATAATTAGCTGGTCAATTGGAAAGAGGAACATTTATATTAATTTTTTTACTACCTCACTGTTTGAGATGTAAAGGTATATTCGAATGTTTATGTATCATGTACAGATCAAGTATCATAGGAAGGCCCCCTTGATTTCTGAGGACTTCGATTGAAGTAAAATGAAACTGCGTCAAGCGCTATCGTAAAGAATTTGACACGCTGATATCAGCGATAAACCCCGCTTAAAATTATTTGCACTCGCCCTTCTTCCTGATTTCCGGTTTTAACATGCTCTGAAAATGCTTATTTAAAGAGCAATAGTATAACTTTTTAACTTATACATTAGCAAAACGTTACTTGGATAAGTATGAAAATAAGCCTCCATTACTTCTCATCGTTTAATATACTTATTTCTATTTATATTGTTTTTTATTCATATACTTTATTTATATACTTATTATTTTATTTATATACGTGTGTTTTTATTTATATACGTATGTTTTTAATTTATATACCTATGTTTTTTTGGGGGGGGGGTAAAAAATTAATATAAAAATTTTTTTTACGTATAAGATTTTTTCAAAGTGGTAAAATCGACTTAAAACAAAGCTTTATTTACTGTTTGTTGATTAAAAAAATTTTTTTAATAATTTCAGATTTGACTGTGTATTCGCCCTTACGTAACTTCGACCATTATCCATATTTTATTGCTTTTAGTCTGTCAGGCTGAATTTTTATAAGGTGTTGAGAACTAAGCATTATAGTAACTGTTCGATTCACAGTAAGGGGTTATTAGGGGCTAGTATTGCATAACTGAGCACAAATTTAATCATATACAGTAAAACACCGGAATACGGGATTAAAAATTGGTAACAAAATACAGTATAGTATATAATATACATAACATTATAAATAACACTGTAGGGTGGGGCAAATACCGTAACCAGAGAAACAGTCTTCCACATCGTAACCTTTAAAAAACGTATCCAGGGGACATCGTATCCTGAGGTTCTACTATACAATTATCAATTCGGTACAAAGCACTCGTTCTTAGCCAACGAACTATAACTCTTTCCAGTTTCTGGCGGACTAAAGTCTAGTTCTTATTTATTTACTTAAGTTTTTAATTAACAATTGATAATTATAGAAATTAAATAATAAACGTGAGAAGTATCTAATGTTTTTAACTCCACATTTGTAGATGGGATTATATAATAGAAGCAGATTTTTTAAAATGAACGATTTTTGCAGGCAACGCCATTTTTATCACGTGTCCCACTTGTATATTATATAAATTGTATTTACAGAAATGTGTGCAACATTTCGTTTTAACCTTATTTGAATCAATATACAGAAATCTGTTTGATATCGTTAAGTTAACCTGTTGAAAATCGCAGGTTTTGAAATTCGCAATAAACATCCGAGAATTGGTTTTTCCTGTTTATTAGCAAAGGAAAGCAAGTCGCGTTAATTTGACAAAATGTGAGGTTGTGGCAAATTGTTGGTTCTTCGCGACAATTGGATTATTTGTGTTGATTTTATTTGTTGACATTACAATTGCGTTTGTTTTTGTCAATTAGAGAAAATAATTCATGCTTATAAGACACGTTCATTCAATTACGTGTTTTTATTCGCTAATGCGTCGTGACTCAAATTCAAAAGCCATTCGAGGATAATGTTTTTGAGATGGTTGGATTGTCAGTTGAATGCTGAAGAATATTGAGTTGATTTAAAATTTTAAATTTAATAATCAAAATGTGATTACTAATAAGGATAATGAAGGAAGTACTCGTTGAGCTACGATTTCCACACAATCATGCTGTAATTCTCAGGGAAGCAACTTGTAGCAATGTTTTCCATAGATGAGGAATTCTTAAAAATACGCAGTATTGTTGAGGGCACACGAATAAAAAAAAAACATGTCTTTGCAGCTGTGGTAAGTAGACGGGGATATATTGAAAGGAGGAACAATACATTAGAGCTCAGTCGGGCATTTTCCTGAAAGCAATGATAAAGTAGAGAACGACTAGTCAAGTATCTTATTTGAGAAGGTAGCTGTAGAGAAGAGAGGAGATATCCCACTAGACTATGAAGTCTATTTTATATTTTGTCAAGCAAGGAAAAGTTCAAGTTGCACGTCCTAGGATGTGACAACAGTACTTAACACGTAGTCGATTCGTCTACAAGTGGAAGATTGTATCAAAACTGCACGTAGTTTCTAAAGCAGCAATTAACACTAAACTGAAATGAACTAGCTGATCGACAAAACATTTTACGCATGTCTAAGATAGGTTATCAAAAAATATTTATTATTCCGTTTATAATCTCCAGTCAATCCTTTGAAATCTAATAAACCTAAACAATTTAAGAATGAAAAACTTATTACATGTTTCAGTTAAAAGGCATTTATTCATGGTACTTACCAAAATATGCTTGCATCTTGCTTTTTTACAGTTTATTTCGTTTGCTATAAGATTACAAAACGAACACGTGCTTTAACAGCCTCTAACGCCATTAGATGGCCACACGTCATTCTAACGCCGGCACACCTTGCCTGTACTGCCACCATGCGGTGTCTTTTTTGTTTGTTTTTATTTCCCTTTTTCTCCACCGTGATGTCACATCGCGCACTGTCTTTGTGATACGCATAAATATAATGTGGCTGCTAAGTAATCCTGTTATAGAACTGCATCACAAAACCTTGTCATCCGAGGAAGGAGCCGAATCTTTAATATCTGCCATCCAAGGGGAGAAGGGGGAGAACTGAATTCCCTAACTCTGCCACCAGGCGAAAAAGCTGTATCCTTAAACGCTGCTATCCGGAGAGAGGATGCGCTGGATCCTTAAACGTTTCTGGCCGAAAGGCTACCAACCGGGGGAGGGAAGAAGCTGAATCCTCAAAAGTTGCGACGATGGGATGAGTATTTACCCCCGCGATACTCATAACTATTATTTATTATTGATTAGTGTAGCTCCTTCGGTGAATGAGAAGATCCCTTGCTTTGCATGTGGAATCACGATATATAATGGATGAAGTATAGGGGGATTTCTGTGTTACGCTCGTAGTAAATGACTTGTTACATAAATGTGATCAGTTTCAATTCAACATTTTGTTATATTTCTTACTACTTAAAGCAATTATTTAATCTGCAGTAGTTATTAGATTATTGCATTAAAATCTAAATGTGTCATCTGAGCTTTTTACAGTTATATGATTAAGTAGCATATACGTTTTTTTCTGTTTATTCACGTCAAACAAAGCACACTGCCATTTGAACGTAAAGAGCTACTATTTTGGACCAAATCTACAGGGACACTATGTAGGGAGTTGAGCAGCCAAATGACTTTTCACATTACACTTGAGCCCCTGCATGTCAGTACAGTCAGGAAATCAGATTACTGGGGGGAGGTATTTCAGTCTAGAAGTTTGTGGGTATGCTAGTGTTTCAACTTTAATATTGTTCCGTCTTTTTAAAACGGAATAGTTTTGATTATTTCTTTACGATTGCACTTAATAATAGCATTAAATTATTTTGTCAGACATATTAATCTCTCTTTTTCACCGTATTGTATGTTTGTTTATATCCAGCCCTGATGATAAAGTAAAATATCTATTGAATGCTATTATTTAGGCAGACAACAATAAAGCATAATATATTGTCTTAAATAAATGGCAAGTTGAACTATATAACAACTTCACTGAATTCACGTCCTCAAGCTTCGAGGAGATCATGAGTATATGAATGTTAACGTAAGCAAAAATATATCGCAAAGCTTATGAGTTATTTGTAGAAAATTCAATTTCCTCTAATTTTGTGAATCACAATTCAAGTGGTTAAGATGGCATATTTCGGGGGAAGGGGTTCGTATCCGAGACAATTTATTTATCGCTTAGTAATGTTATTTGTTTACAGCCTATTCGAACTGGGATCAAAACCAAGAGGCAGGGAGCGGAGTATGATAACCAGTAAGCCAGCTTGATACGGTCTTAAATGTTTTCAAACCTACTTATTAGTCTTCCGATTTATCAGATAGGGGCCACTGTTTTCAGTGGCGTCCGTGCATCCATTATTCCGGACGATTGCCAGATAACCGTCCATTAGTTTTTCCTGAAATTTTGCCACAAATTGCATTTCATTAAATAGATATACACAGTAAAAAAAAATTTTGCGAAAATTCCGTTGCGCTCCCAGGGGCTCAACAGGTGAAAAAATGCCCCAAAATGGACAAGAATTACGTTTTGCCCATAACTTTGGATCCTAGAAGTAGATGTTTCTGAAACTTGGCCAAAATGTGGAACCCATTGTTCTTAATAGAAATTCAGTATGGGTAACCCTGGCAAAATTCTGGTTCGCGTTCCCTGGGACTTTTTCAGTGCTAAAAACACCCCTATTTGTGACTTTTCATATTTCTCAACAAAAACTTGATATGTCTGACTATATAGTGTTTTTTCACTGTGGTCAACTCAAATATACATGTGTTAAGACCTGAAACTGCACCGTTACCAATTTACACTGGGATTCGGCGTCTCCAGTGGCTCAGAAGTGGTCAAAAATGGCCAAAAATTACACTTTTTGACTCATAACTTTTGCCCTTTTTTATTTTTTTCTGAAACTGGGCGAACATGTGAAGGCATCGTTGGCCCTTCACGCATCTCACATTCAACATTTCTTCACTATTTTTGTGGCGTCATCTCACATGCAGCATCAGAGGGGAACCACGCACGCGCGCCTTGTTATTAACATAACGTGAACAATTTGAGCATGTATAGCTGTGAAACAGTTAACAAACAGGTAAAAATCCGATAACTCCCACACAGTTATTTTTAAATTTTTGCCCCTTAGCAGACCTCTTTTCTCTAAAAATCTATTAAAAAAAATGTCCATATGTTTGAATACTCTATATACCAAATTCCAAGTCTGTAGATGAGATTCGTTGAATATGTAGGTTGGGAAACGCCCTCGCACCTATTTTCACTCATATATGTATTATACCAACGATAGGGGAAATAATTGGAATTGAGAACAACTTAACAATTTGTTTAGATTGAACTTGAAAACAACGATGTATATAAATGTTAAAAATATATAATGTATTAAGATATGAATAAATATCCAATTACACGTTTTTCTTTATAAATTAAATTGTCTAGTTGTTGAACTAGCTATTAGAGCTAGGACAACAGCATATTCTTTTCATTGTTTTGCCTCTCGAGTATGTATCGGTTATCATATGCTTTTATATAGTGATGTGGTTCTCGATTAATTAACTATGTCGCATATATACTCGAGAGTCAAAACAATGAAAAGAATATTCTGTTGGCATAGCGCTACTAATTATAAGTAACGAAAGACCATAAAAGTTTAACATATTAACTTTTCTAACTAAAAAAAGAAAAACCTCAATTCGTTAAATTTATTTGGCCACGCAATTTCTAAACATATTTCGGTCGGGCTGTGTATAATTTTGCAAATGTGTAACTAAATATACTGTATAAATACAAAATTTATCTATCAGATACTTTATTTATGGCGCTTCCATATACAGGCAGTAATAATTATTTGACTTTTCATACCAATGATATAACATCACCTCCATTACACTGCGTGCGTGTATATGTATGTATATATATATATATATATATATATATATTTACCAGTGGTGAAAACCCCGGACTAGAGTGCTCAATGTGTAGCCAGAGCAGTATATAAGAAATTTATTACTGTGCGTCCAGAATGAGTTTATCTATTGTTTCAACTAGAGGAAGATCCTCAAAGAGAGGAAATATCCAACTAGCATCGTCAGAATTCATAGGCGAAGAGCGGGTGATTAGAAGAGGAAGAATACGTAGAGAGGGACAGAGAGACATATAAGGGATAGAGAGTGAAAGAGAGAGAGAGCGAATGAGAAAGAGATAAAGAGTATGCCGTTTTGTGAGCGTTTAAGAAATTGGAAAACAGAAAAAGGATAGAAGGATGTGGGTGCTTTCGCATTGTAAAAGACAGATAGAATTATAGAAAAAGGAAAAAGCGATTGGGGAAGAGAAAAAGTCCATCTATGAATTCTGACGATGCTAGTTGGAAATTTCCTCTCTTTGGGGATCTTCCTCTAGTTGAAACAATATGTAAACTCATTCTGGACTCACAGTAATAAGTTTCTCATATATATATATATATATATATATATATATATATATATATATATATATATATAAATTTTATGCTATATTCATTGCAATATTTTTCTTATGTCCTAGGGAAACACAGAAAATTTATTAATTTATGACATTTCTTGGTTTATTTTTTCTAGTTTTTATATATTAGATTTGCTTGTTTCTCAGAGGGCAATAATCGGTATTCTTTATGTAATCATCGTACAGATACACACACACACACACACATATATATATATATATATATATATATATATATATATATATATATATATAATTAAAAAAAGAAGCTTCCTCTGACTTCCCGCCATCAAAACAAGATATGTTTTTTTTTTGTTGTCTGAAAGGTATTTTGTCAGCTGGCAGTAATCTCAAGATTAAAGTCAGTTGGCTAGCCTGCTGGTGCCAATTCTTCGAGTAGAACCCAAAACAACTCGTATTGTTATTACTAAAATATAGATCTCTGAAGTACGTCCACAGACACACACACACACACTTGTGTGTGTGTTTGCAATACTCTTTTTGGAGTTTTGTACATAGATTCAATATTCTTTTGCGGCGACAGATATTTGCAAAGATAATTTTCTAAGATACATAAAAAAATAAACAAATTCAGAAAACGAAAAAAAAAAAAAGAAAAAAACACCGGTGCTGAAGCAACTTGGTCTTTCTTTATATTTTTGTGCGTCGCTGCCAAAGCTTGATGACGGTAGTTTTGAATTGCTCTAAGATTTTTGCCGGTTTTCGTGCCATGCCCGACTCTGCCAGACCAAAGTATACCAGTATTAAGTTATTACACAGCAGACCTTCACGTTCTTCCTCGCCGTACACTGGGGATTTAATGAGGTGTTTTCAAGAAAACTGCTTAGAAAATCATGCATAATTTCCTTTTTTCTCGGGCCAGCTCTCAACTTCCTCTCCTGCCTGCAGGAAGCGGCTTGTTTGCGGATGTTTTCTGGCTGTCTTGTCGCTTGCCAACTGTCGATGCTATATCGGAGCTAATAAGACTTCATGATTACTGTGTGTTTCTTGCAACCTTTCTCTCTTTTTATTTGTGTGGGTAAGGACTGGAGCAGCCGGTGTGCGTGTCGATGAAGATGAATGACGACCGAATTGTACCGCCTGAGGGTGGGTTCAACATGGGAAGGAATGAGAGAGGTTCGTTTGCTCTCATGAGATGGTCAGGGGTGATGGGCACTATGCTGCTGCTCTTGCTGCTGGTGGAAGATGTGAACCTGTTACCTTTATTCTTCTTGGACGGCCGGCGGCCATTCTTCTGCTAGAAACCGCCACTATTTTACGCGTGCCCAACTTATATATGTGTGTGTGTGTGTGTGCCACTTTCTCCCCTCACACTATATGTTCTTTCTTTCCTTCATATTTTTCTGGTCAAATATTTGTTTAGTTGTTCGTTAGATTATATGCAGCCACAACAAAGATAATAAGGTTTCCCAAATATGTTTGCCCGTCGATTATTCTATTTAAACTCTTTCCTCACCTCCTCTTGGCGATCTCTAAATACAAAGATCATCTGAGGTCTGCTTTGTTGGCAGCTTCGACGGAATAATAATTTAGTGAAGCAAAATGTATGTTGATGTACTTGTTCATTTTGTAGACCGTACAGCTACTCCATTTTGAGCTTAAAAACGATTTGTTTCGTCGTTTCATTGAAGAAAAATGATTATTCTACATAAATTTTCTATTGTTTTCTGCATGGAGAATCGGTTCAAATTGTTTGTTTTTACTCCCGTTTACTTCTAACAAGGTGTATAGCTACTTGGACGAAATTGGCTAATATTTGGGACCAGGCATAGGAAATATTAACAAGATGTGTGTTTACATTACGTTTAAATTTCTGGGATATCATTACAGCCAAGGAAATAGGTAGCAGGAAGAGAAATTCAAGTCTTGCTGTTCGAGGGAAGAAACTAGAAAAGTAGAAAGCTGTTTCGAAATTAGGAACCTCAACAGTAAATGGGTGAGATTTTGTTGCTAGGCGGATTTGTCGAGAATATGTACATAGAGGGGGCACTAGTGCAAGGAGTTCATCAGCGCACATTCCATTTAAAATATTTGTAAAACAGGCACATATGTAACATTGCGGCGATGGGGCAGGTGTTGAAGCTTAGTTGACAGTGAGATCTATTAGAACGAAGACTCTTTTTGGGCCCTATCCAAGAGGAAGAGGCCAGTAGTAGATGCATCAGCCCAGATAGAAAACAATACTCTATGCATGGGTGAATGCGTTGCGTTTTCGAGAATCGTGTTTTCTTTCAGGTTTGTTTGTTTTGTTTTTTTGTTTTGTTTTTTTGTTTTGTTTTTTTGTTTTGTTTTTTTTTTGTTTTTTGTTTGTTTGTTTTTTGTTTTTTGTTTTTCTTTTTATTTGTTTTTCTTTTTAATGAGGGTTGTAAATTTGTATCATTTGGATTATCTGAGGACTGCTCTCCTATTGGATTGTGTTTTCACATCTAATGTAAGTTCAGCCAGGACCTGTGGCGTAATGGATAAAGTACTAAGTGATATCCAGCTCTAAATAATGCTCTTTTGGTGGATAAAACGATCCTGGCGATACTAAAACTACAATTGACTTAAGATTTTACCTGATTATGGCTGACATGATGAAAGTATGCTACGCCCGGGAGTTAAATAAAGGGTTCGAAATTTCGTGCAGATTCCTGTGTTCAACAGCGCACATATCTCCCAGATACATGCTTTCCTGGCTGTACTGAAATGCAGAAGTGTAATGTTAAGACATCTTGCTGATCAACTCCCTACTTAGTGCCTCTGTAAAGTAGCCCGTTACATACAAGTGACAGTGTTCCTTGTTTGTGGTGAAAATCGGTAAAACAAATACAACGGGGGAGCATGAACCAGATAGCCCATCTCCTTATAATGCTTTATATTTTGAGAAGTTGACAGAACATTAGGAAGTGTGTGTGTGTGTGTGTATGGCTTTACCGTTTTCGTTGAGCGCTTGTGGTTATTGTAATCTTTAAAGTGTATCGATGCATGGTCAGAAAAACCTGTTTGCTAGTAAGAACCTGTTTATATTCAAATCATTTACTTCATTTTCTCGAAGAATTTGTTTCAAACGAACAGAAATCATGCTCATTTGTTGAAAAGAAAAATCTCCAGTGTAAAATGTATGAGAAATAAGGTTTTGCTTTTATTTCGTGGCCGCTTTTAGTGATTGTGCAGCTGTCAAAATGTTGCTTAAATACATATATATACAGGTTGACTCCAATAAAACAAAAGCTAAATGGAAGCCATCTAGAAAATATGCTGTAGAATGGATAAAAAAAGCCCAAAGACCCTCGTGATTTGATTTGATGTTTTGAATATAATAAACTAGTTATGACCCAAGTTTCATTTCATTCCGACAAAATACTAAGAAACGGGGTCTAATTAGTCGGACTCCGTATTTTGGGGGGTCAGCCTGTATAAGACACTATCGCTTGCGGGTCGTCTTGACGTGTCCGTGTCATGGATGCGTTCATGGAACGACCATTAAGTCCTGAGAACTAAAGCATAGTTTATAGACGATAAAACATTCCTTACATCAAGGGGTTGATAGGTCGTTGGCTACATCGCTGGAATTGAAGTTGTATGAAATGGACGAACAAGATATCTTTCTCATAAAAATACAATTGATTTAAGAGCATTCGCTTTTCACACTGTAGAAATAAAGAAAGGTATGAAATAAAAGGAACGATTAAACAATATGCCAGGCTTAAAAAATTTTCAACGAAATGTGTAATAATCAGGACATTCAGATCCTTATCATAAGAATGAGGAAAAATAATTTCAACAGAAAATTGTTTATCAACTGGGGAGAACAGGGTATATAAACAACACGGTCGATTTAAAACCTTGTCCCTCATTCACTTCAACAAAAGAAGCATCTTTAAAACATATCATTACTTTAGAATGTATTTTTTTTACTGAAGGAAAAAATTCCAAAACTAAATATCGAGTTTTTACAGCTTCTAAAGATTTTTGAAAAGGGGAGATTACTGAGCAGCTTTAATTGTAATGTAATAAGTCTTCAGACATACCTCTCCACCGTACTGTATATCGATACTCTGCGGCTGACTGGGATAGCTTCCGTACATTTATATCTGATCTACACCTGTATTCCATGTTTAAAAAGGATGTGGCCTCTATAGTATCAGACCTGACCGAATGGTTAATTGTAGGTATAGACCGATTCATACCATCCAAAAAATTCCAACAAAAACGTTACAGCCAGCCATGGTTCTCCCCAGAATGTGCTTCTGCCATCGCGCACAGAAATCACTTTTTCCATAGCTACCAAGGTAATAGATGTACTGAGACTAAAGCTGTTTCAGGACTGTCAGCAACCACTGTAAAAGAGTAATAAAAAATGCAAGAGAGCTATATGCTCAGTCAAGTAAATCCAAAGTAGCTGAGCAGCGGCTTGGTTCCCACCAGTTTTGGCAAATAGAAAACAGGATCCTGAACAGAAGCATGCGTTCTATCCAAACCATCATCAATGGACCTGAGGTCATTTTGTCAGCATCAGACAAGGTTAAACTATTTGCCAAGAACTTTGCAGCAAATTTTAGCCTATGCGACGAAGGTCATCAACTCCCCATATTTTCTCCCATAACAGACAACAGGCTATGCAACATACAAATATCTGTGCGTGAGGTTGCCAAGCTAATCAAGAACCTTGATTCTAGTAAAGCAACTGGACCTGACGGCATTCCAATTATAGTTTTGAAAAATCATCAACCAGAACTTACTCCCATACTTACAAAACTGTTAAGCGATGCCTTAAGAAGAAGTGCTTCCAAACACCCTGGAAAACCTCATCAGTATGCCCTGTATTTAAGAATTCAGGTGATAAGTCGTCTCCCTCTCAGTACAAACCAATAAGTCTCCTGTGTGTTATGAGTAAGTTGCTGGAATCCATATTAGAGAAGTAGTCAACCACCTCAGCAGAAATAACCTTCTTAGTGACATGCAATATGGTTTCCGTTCCGCCAGATATATAGCAGATGTGCTAACGGTTATATCTCATAGGATTAGTGAATCTCTCGACAAAGGCTTCCTTTCTAGGGCAATTGCTCTTGACATATCAAAGGCCTTCGATAAGGTATGGCATAAGGGCCTACCTCATAAGATTTCCAGCTACGGTATAACAGGAAATGTTTTCTCAATTATTAAATCATTTCTCTGATAGACTCGTAAGAGTAGTGGTTGATGGGCAGAAATCAGAGGCTAACAGTATTAATGCTGGAGTCCCTCAGGGGTCCATCCTGGACCAAACTCTCTTCCTGATCTACATTAATGATCTCCCAAAACACATTTAAATCATTCGTTGACATCTGCGCTGATGAAACGACAATCTATGGCAACACAACAAAGGTCGTAAATGACAAAGTTCTCTCTGATTCTCTTTCGTTTGATCTTGAGCGCGTGGTTCAGTTGCGGGGAAGTGGCTGGTTACTTTTAATGCATCTAAAACCAAGCTCCTATCTTTACATCACCAACGCTCTGATCCCCGCCTGGCATCAATTGAAATGGATGGCTCTCGTCTAAGGGACGCTCCATGTTTTGATAAGCTTCTGGGCTTGACCATTACTCTGACCTGTAATGGAACAGGTACATCAAGTTAGTTGCCAAGGTCGCTAGAAAGATAGTGGGATCCTTCTACCGTTTCAGAAGATATCTCACTGCTGATGCAATTCTCTATCTATATAAAAGCCAAGTACGTCCAAGGATGGACTACTCCTGCCACATCTGGGCAGGAGCTGCTAAAAACAACCTATCCTGCCTTGAGAGAGTACAAAATAGGCTTCTTGGCTAAGTAGGGGATGCCCTTTTCTCTTTCCTTAATCCTCTCTCCAACAGGAGAGACGTTGTGAGCCTGTCTTTGTTTTATCATTACTTCCATGAAAAGTGCTCGTCTGAGCTCCAATCTCTGGTACCCCCTCGCCAATTGTTCACGATAAACACCCGTCTAGCTGAAATTACTGTCAAAGATTTTTCCCACTCTTTATCTGTGCCAAAACCAAAACGTAGATTCCATGAACAAAGCTTCTTTCTTAGAAATGTACGCCTGTTTCCCACCTGACTTCAACTTGGATGTCTTCAAGTCCAACATAAAAAAATTCTGATGAACCGCCCCCTTAAGTAAGACACTTTATCAAACCTCCAATACTAATGATTGCTACGATACTATCCCATTGATTACTGTGCACGAAATAACCTTTATCCCGAGTGGTTTCCGGACCTTGATAAGTGGTGACTTCCTTGTAAAAAAAAATTGTCTTGGCTGACTCGGGAGCGGTATATTAGTATCAATGTTTAGCTTGTATTCTCATCGTATTGTTGGTCATCTTCTTGATTTTTTTTTCAATAAGATTTTCCTATATTTTCTCGTAGCAAAGACGTATATCAAAAGGCTCGTGTGTTTATTTATTTATTTTATTTTATGTTTTTTAGACTTGATAGATCTGTTTTTTTCAGTGACTTGATGAATGTATTTTCAAGCCGCTTCCTTGCATCTATAATTCTAGTTTGGTGAATACCGAATAGTACAAATCCCCTTATTTGAATAATACAGCATAATCACATTGACAAACCGGTTCACCAATCATCTTTCCATGATGATGATATGGTCCTTACTCTTCCGATGGAGGAACATTAATTCCATTTTATTTGAATGTATGTTATATACTGTGGGTTGTTCTATTATTTCGGAGTTCCATACCTTAATTCTTTTATCGGTTGTGAGTGTTATGCTCACTTTGTTCGTCTAGTGTTGACTTGGTGAGTCAGAAAAACGAAATGTAATATCTTTAGGTTGTTTATGTTCGATTACAAGTAGTTACACTACATACTTTTCAGATAATCATTTCTCAGCCATCAAACAGCTACTAACTCCTATTAGATACACTTGTTTAAATTGTATTTAACAAAACTGTGCTTTCTATGATGGCATTCCTTATCTTTTGGTCTATCCTAACTCTCTTTCTCGCGTTCGGTTATTTTTTACGTCTTACCCCTTTCACGATAGTCCCGACTGTGAACATCCTGGTACAATCAACATATGAGCGACTAGTTTATCAAACTAGTTAACTTATCCATCTATTGTATATTTCATATACAATGGTGACTCTACATAAAGTAGATAATGTTTTTTTATAGATTTTTTGTGAGCTTAGCTATTACGTACGTTTCATGGCACAGAAAATCCTTTGATAGTGATAAAAAGATACTTAGCTTTTCTCTTTTCAGGCAGCGTTTGGTATCAAACAAACCCTCTAAAAGTGTTGGGTTCTGTCAATAATAAGCTTATGTCTGATCGGCGAATTTTTTCATTAAATGTCAATATGTACTAAGTCTCTTGTTTACACGTAATTATGTCTTGTTCAATAGCTTCCCTTTCCCTGAATTATCCCCATTTTTTATTCACCAAAACAGTCTATATTTTTTATTATCTATATAGGACAGTCTTATTACATTCTGTTCAATTATTACTATATTTAATATTCATATTCCAAATATATGTCGATGATATATTTGTATTAATTTTAACAGATCGAAAACAAGCTTTCTAATATTTTATATTGATCATGTTTTTAGTTTTCATTGTGTAATATCTTCATTCGATACACATGGCATTTTATGGAAAAAGTATCCTCATGCCAGGTTGTTCTGACACACTCCTGTACAGAGAGACCTTAGACACTCGGGGACAGTGCCTAGTAGGCATTCAAGTTTCTCTCCAGTAGGCATTAAAGTTTCTCTCCAGTACAGAGCAGTGTAGGTAATAGTTACTCATATTTATGTAGAGAGAATATCCCAACAAACTTCAGTTGCGCTATATATGTTATCAGCCTATCTGAAGACTTATTCCCTTTATTAAATTACTTTGTCTCACGTAATTACTTCGTAGTAACCAAGAGACGTCATTATTCATCCTAAGAAACTGAAATCATTGAACCTCATAATAAACAATATCTTCTTGAAAGCATAAAAAGCAGAATAAAAACGATCCCCTTTGGAAGAATGTATCTCCGACAATAATAAAAATTATACCGTTTTTACTAGCAATGCACTTTCTCGTCAGCTTAGCATGCCTCTCCCCGACATTAATAAATTTTACAACACCTACGAAAAAACATTACTACCCTTTAAATATTCCAATTTTAGTTAATAATACCAAAATGAAAATCTTAATAACATGCAATATTCTATCACTATTGAGGCTCATTTTAAATTCTTACATTACTAGACATTAGATAAATTTATAATAATATACACACATAATTTTATAAAACAAAAACAATGTTATTAAAAGACATTTACCTAAATAAAAACATGTTACTTAAATACACATAAGTTTGCGGGGTAGTGTTACTGGGTGGGTCCGTGCCGTGTGGACTTTTCCGGAACGACTGTTACGTCATGCGCACGGCAAGTATTTCCCTGGAGTCTAAACAATAGGATGATATGTCGTCGGCTACATCTACTATTGGGTTTTCTCTTAGAGTTCTCGGTGTCATTGCTGACAGGATCGCTATGCTGGAATAGACCGTTGTATGAAACAGACAAACAAGATATCTTTCATGAATGAATGTTATTTATTTTAACAATTAGGGAGCATTTTAAATCTAGATCTGTTCTCGATAAAGTCGAGATTTTAACTTTTTGCGACCCGACTGCGACGGCATTTTGGCATCAACTGATTGCGTCTGATGTCGACTGCGATCAAATTACAATTGAATTACAATTCTTCGTGACGAAACATGATAAAGAGATAGATATAGAGACAAATTAAAAATGATATTGAAATGTTATTTTGTTTTTACATCGTAGTGTTATCTTTTGCACCTGTGTATCCAGATTGCGCTGAGATTTTATAAACATCTGTCAATCTTCAGGTTGGATGTGCGCTGACATTTCGATACGAAAAAAGTACCGACTAGGTTTTACGTGTTCCCTTTACTTTAGGACAGGAAAATAAGTGTAGAAGGTATTTACATGTAAGGAGCTCAAAAGAAGCTTGAAAAGGGTTCTTTATCTTATATATGTAACTAGCCTGGGTACCTGGCGTTGCCCTGAGGTGTGGAGCAAAAAAAGTGGTATTAGGCAGACAGGCTCGAACAGGAGGAGGAAAAGTACGTGAAAAAAAAAACGAAAATGGCGAAGGTTTAAGATTAGCCAATCGAAAAGAAGGAATGACTTTCGAAAAATATCGGCGGAAAAATCGACCTTTCCCTGTTAAAGTGCCCAGTTTAGGGTGTAGGAATTCGTTTTTAGCCAATTCTTCGATATTTCCCGTCCAGAGGGTCGAGCTTTAAAACGATACCGATCTCGTGAAAATCCGTCGCCTCTGCCAAAAGTTTTAGGCAGACATATATGCACACATACATACATACATACATATAAACAGACAGGTGATATTTATATTGTAGGTAACTGATGTATCCATATTTCATTTCGCGTTTGTAGCTATTGATTCTCCTAACTCTGGTCTTTTTCAAAGATCAAAGTCTGTCGAGTTCAAGATTTCTTTCTCGTTTTCATTTCAGTCCTATTGTATTTTGTGCAATTAAATTCCAACCTGTTAGCAAAACTCTTGGTAGTGTTTACGAAATTGGAAATATTTGTATTAACCGTTTGTTGAATATGCTCGTTCGCCTGGATTAAGTGAACTTCCTCGATATCGTTTCTGCCCACTTCCCTGCCCAAAAAAAGAAATAAATAAAACTATTTCACGAGAATAAACTATTATAAGATAAATGACTAACGAACAAGATGATAGCGTTTTAGAATTTCGAAAATGTAAGAATAAAAATGTCGGGGCAAAATGAGCTCAAATTTTTCATGGCAATTCTGTCTCTTATTTTTTTTTCTGGGTTATTTCGTGTTTGTTTGTTGGCTTTCTTTCTATTACCTTTTTCATGGAAATCGCTCCAAACGAGGCATGAAGCCACTTAATATAAAGAGCTAAAAATAAAAATATAACTTCACGGTAAAAACTAGAACTACCCAAGTATAAGAGATGGATTAATTTTGACTCGGAGAACAGCAATTTTTATTCCGATTTGTCAGAAACATCGTTTATGGAATGCGAAAACTAAAGGACAAAATAAGGGAGGCGAATAATAGGAATACTAGGCTGCCGAAAGTAAACCCAATATCCACTTTTTAGTTTCCTTTTCTTTTTTAGGTGGGAATATCCTGATGATTTTATGTCTTGGGTATAATCTTAAGACATTCGCTGGTGAGGCTCCATTTGAAAACGGTGAGGAATTTGGTATTTGCCCTTACGGCTTCAATTTTGGCCTGACGTGGTAATAACTGTTAAGACATTTAGTGCTACCAAATCTGGCTGCTTAAGGATAATGTCTTCCTAACAAAAGATGTACCAAACATTGATTCTTTTTTCCTTTCCGTTTGAAAAAAAACTCAACCATGTTCTGCGAAGTGAAAAGCAAAATTATTTTATTTCTACAAAACAACCAAACCAAACACGATGAATAAATATGTGAAGATATAAAAAAACTCAAAACACACAAAGATATTTCCAGAATTACTGGATTCGGCATTGAATAACTCGAAAAGGATTGATATGCTGTAGAACAAAACAACCAATATTTTATAATGATAAAAACTCGTTCAATTACTTAGTCTTTCACAAGTAGTGACACCTCAGATGACAGAAACGAACCTCTCCGATATGATGTATTCTAACACGTTTCGAGCGGAGTTATGTCCCTTTAGAGCAAATACAAAAAGTTTTACATTTGCAAAATGAATTGAAATCAAAATTTTATCGTATTTGCGTTTAAGTTGGGTTTCATTAAAATTGGCATATATCAATTCAATATTTAGAAATGCTTAGAAGAGCAATAATTAGTTTATATAGATCGAAATCCGGATACTAATAAATATTTGAATAAAAAAGGAAAGTGATTTGTATGTTAGATTCCTCATCCCCAAACTGGCTTAAGCAATAGCAATTTGGATAGAATTTTACGCTACACATATGCAAACAAAGCTATATAAGAGATAAACGTGTACTCTATCAACCCCGTAAGTAACAAAACCTGATAATTTTAAATCCAGTTTTTTTTTTAATTTCTTCATCTGGAGAACATCTTGTGTCTATGGCTAAGTTTTGGTTTTTCTTTTTCTTCTGTTTTCTAATTTGGGAATCATTTAAATATATATATAAATTGAATTCATAATAATATTATCTCTTATATATATATATATATATATATATATATATATATATATATATATATATAATGCAAAAGGCAACTGTTGCGTAATAACCAACGATACCTCTGCTAAGACAGCATTGCTATAGTCTAGCGGCAAGTAAACTCCAAGACTACCGGAAAAAATGCCGAGATCATTATTAAAGAGTTCATTTTCTTAGAACAGTTGCAGGAATAAAGCTTGAATTTTCTAGTTCCATCTATTTAATCCGTAGTTGTGGGGAGGAATTCATGTATTAATTTTCCAACTTGATATCAGTAGCACAGAAAATTATATTTCATCGGTATCATCTAGAGAGAGATAGGCATTAAAAATAATCATGTTTATTCTTAACTGAAGATCGTGTTACAAACTTATCTTCGTTATTTTCAGAAGAGTTTACACTTACGTTTACGGGGAACTCTACGCCATACCTATCACTTCCGGTTCTAAATAGCATAATTTTTAATCTAACAAGTGCAATATGTTCACTTAGTGACTTGCGTATAGACCATTATACACCTGTGGCATCGTGGGGAACTTGAGGGTTTGATCATGTGTCGATAAAATCACTCTGATGCTGATCTTAATTTCTTCGAAGGTTGAACAATAAGAAAGGGACAGAGAAAGGCAAAGAAACGAGTTACTTGCATTAATTTTGTTATTATCGTTATTAGCCACAGCAGTACCGTGGAACCCCCGCTGCTGTATTTTAAATCATTTAGCTAAGTGATAGATTCGCTCTGTTGCACGCAAATGTCTGCATTATGTCGACCCGTTTTATGGGACGCTTTTTATTCATGTATTTAATGTTTTTAAACAAGTAACACATTGTATGTACGTAATAAATTGTGTGTAAAAATGCGTCTAATGAAAACGGCCGATTTAATGCATGCATTTACCTGCGGCGGAGCAAAATCTCTATCGCTTGGGTGAGTGAATTTCACTACAGCTGCGACTTTACCACGCTGCTGTTATCGCTAAAGATTTTTAAAAGGCAATAATAAAAATGAATATAATATTTAAGCAATAAAATTCGGACTTATTTACAACTGAACTGCTTGAAAAGCGCCAGACTACAGTGTCAAATCATGCTGATCACTGCTAGTGGTTGAAATATATGCATGAGATTGGGCTAAAGTTGTGGATTTTTTTTTGTAACCAGCACACACACACACACACATATATATATATATATATATATATATAAGAAATGACAAGTCTATATTCCATATTTCAAGATTTTGCAATTTTATAATTTATTCTTTTAAGTACGTTGGCATGCACAATTTTTGACAACACCCATTTCGTAGCGCAAGATCGTGTATTTAATTCTTACTTACTGAATTAATTCTGCTCTTAACTCTCCAAAAGAAAAAAGAATTTCTTAATTAAAAGAAAATAAAGCATACAAGTATGATTAAAAATCCGAAAATTGGGAGAGAATTGTTATTTTTTTCTTTTATTGTGCCATATATATATATATATATATATATATATATATATATATATATATACTAGCAAAAGTACCCGTCGTTGACTGGGTTCAAAAACAGCCTACAGAAAATGGACTCTGATTTATGAAAGTATGATAGGTTATGAAAAGGAAGGGTTGTAAAGAGATAGCTTCGAATTTGGGGGTATCAAAATCAAAGCAAAATATGATGAAAGTAAAAATAAAATAGATAAACCCCATAATTTATCATACCATACCTGTTAACACTGAAACACTTATCACAATATTCTGTGGATCTATATTAAAAAAACCTTGTTAAACTTTGTGATATATTTCCATTCTATGGAGGTCAGGCGCGAACGAACACCCCATAATTTTATTATACCATATTTCTTAAAACTGAAACATAATTATCAAACTATACTTACGCAGATAGATATGAAAAATCTTTAATAAAGTTTGTGCCTATTTTCATTCCATGGATGCCAGGCGCGAACACAGACCCCACAATTATATTATACCATCCCTATTTAAGTTAAAACATACTTATCAAAGTATTATGTACATCTATATCAAAAACACTTGTAAACGTTTTTTTTTTTTAATTTTTATTTCCATACTTTGTGGACCAGGCACGAATTCAGACCCCACAATTTTAATGAACCAGATCGAACATACCCATTCCTGTGTCTCGATACATCTTCTATCATTATATGTAATCAGTTTTTTTAAAATAGTCAACCATATAGGAGCCTATTCCTGACCAGACACACACACACACGTTCAGCTTTATATTGTAGATATATATATATATATATATATATATATGCATAAATGATATTTCAATCCATACAGAAATTGAGACATGTGCATGCGAGTATTGTTTTTTTTCTAAACAGTTCACTTCTTGCAAGTAAAAAGAAAAATACTCAAGCTGAGACCAATACCTAAAGAATAAAGTACGGTAACCATTATGCCAGCTTTACAGTATTTAAAAAGTGTTTTCAAACATACTTATTTTTAACTAAAGGAATCTCTCACGTATGCCACTCACGCATGCGCAATCATGAAATAGTTGGCAAACAGATAAAAATTCGATCAACCCTCCCACGGACCAATTTTTTTTAATTTTGACCTCTTCGCAACCATTTTGCCCGGAGAAACCCCGATTAAAACCTATTCCACGTGCCAGAATACCCTATATACCAAATTTCACATCTGTAGATCAAACATTTCTTGAGTATATAGGTTAGGAAGTGTCTTCACACACGCATACATTCTCACTTTTATAAATATTAGATGGCTGTCCTGTGCAAACATGAAGTTATGTCGTGCGCTCATCAATGGACTATGATAGCGACGCAGAATTTTACGTCTGTTTTGAGTTGCAAACTTGTCTCTTCATCGGTATCACGTGATTTTACTTGTTTGGCTGAAGTTGGTTCTGACCCTTAGGTGTCATCTCAATATTTCCATTCAAATAACGGTTTTCGTTGTGTAACCTGACCTTCGCACATTCAACAATAAGCGACCATCGAGTGAAACCCTGTCAACAACACTTGCTAACCTTTGCATCTGGCAATGACTATTAAATTCCCAAAAACATTTTACTGCCAATATTAATGTTTCATTTATTCATGCGAAAAGCTGCAAAAGTAGGACATTTCTAACCGAATTATGTTAAGAATTGATATACATATATGAAATTTATATTAGTTTATAGTATTTGAAATTTCAATCGAACAACTCGAATTACCTGACCTTTAACCTGACTCGGTGAAGTTTTTTCGGTCTTCAATCTATTCGAAATTAGAAAAACATACAACTAAAAGCGACGCTTAATGTAATAGAAGAGAAACACATTTTGGCATCGAAACAACATCCGAAAAGCAGGGAATATTTATTTCTTCTGCAAAAGATCAAATGCGATGACTTATTTAGATTTTAGCTCCAACTTCTCTTGAAATTCTCGATTTTGTTTATCTTTTTTTTTTGGGGGGGGGACGTTTTTCGAAAGAGGAGAAAAACAATTTTATTTTCACGAAAATTTGATCACGATGAATGATTGGAATCTCAATTCCTTGCTCAGATAAGTTCTCCGTTTTCAACAGCTGCAAAAAAAAAATCTGCTCGGAATGGTTAATTTTTAAAAGTATATTCCTTTTTTATATACTTATTCTTATAAGCAGAAACTTTTTTCTATTCTCGAAGAGCTTTTGATCGTTTGTCTGTCGCGCTTAAGTTTGAAATGGCATTTTCTTTACCAAACGTGCAGCTTAATCTGCCGATTAATCACACGTAAGTGGCTCTCGCGTCTATTGATTAGTTCGTCAGGATTACATTTCAAACAGTATCGCTGAACACCCACAGTGAATGCGCACATGTTAAAGGAACGCATTCTTTTCTCTCCTTTGAATAGTCCTTCCGAATCGCGGGGATATACTCGCTACTAGCTACACGAAAGTGCCCTGATACGACGTAACAATTCCTTGTGGTTAATATACACAGTGTAATCCGGAGATAAGGGACCTGAATAGAAGAAAAACTGATGAGATTTTCTCTGCTCCCGAATTAGAGCCGATGTTAATGTACAGTATAACCCGGATATAAGAACCCCGATTATAAAAGAGTTGTGGATGGATCGGATAAGAAATCTCTTCTATCCGGGTTACACTGTGCTAGACTTTTACTCCGTTTAAACTGGTTAAATTATGGCTCGTTTATTTGGGACTGCTTTATATCAAATTCATTGAATATGGCTACTTTTGTACATACGTTTTATTAAAACGGCAATCACTATTAATCTCTATCATGTCATTATACAGATATCATAATACTCAAGTCGCTGCACCTTTATAGCAAAAGTCCATATAAAATCTTAGCCAAATTGGCTCAGTAGTTTCCGAGAAAAAGTGGAAGGGGCAAGCGCAAATATGTAGACATGTGTGTTTTAATATGTAATAGATAATTCCTCTCTCTCTCAGTGTATATATATATATATATATATGATCGTTTATTTATTTATAAAGTTTGTTTGATATGTAGAAAAACTTTTGTCTTTTGATTCATCGGTATATATCCCCAAAACTGACTTAAACTCACAACCTTAGGATTTGTAATGCAACCTCATTAACCCTCTTGGCTAGCAGGTCCATTGTGCAATTGAAATAGGTAAATACAGTTTTAATAAAGGTGTGTGTTGATAATTGCATCTAAGGTTTTAAACCAAGGAAGAGGGGGAACTATATTTTTACTGCGATGACGATATAATTATGTTATTGCAAAGTGTCTTTTCTTTATTACGAGAACTTGCAATAATTAAATATTGTTTCGTGTTTATTTCTATTCGTGCCCAAACAAAACACATGGTCTCGGAGACGTTAGGACCTAATCAGGACAATGAACCAAATTGCTAAGTGAGGACTTGTGCAGTGACACTTCTGTTTGTTTTCATTACATTTAAAGTCAGTATAAAGATAAAATTCCAAAGGCTGACAACTCGAATAAATGTTATAATTGAAAGCCTTACGGTATCTGGGGACCTTCCCAGTGAATGGGATAGTTTTAACCGATTGTTGGGTTAGACAGGTGTTTCTATGTCGTAGAGATATCAGAGCGTCAAGTTGGTTGGAGCACATTTCATTGAAGTACTTGTAGAACAAATACAGGAATATAACATTGACAGTGCAGAAACTAGAAACTGTTCAAGAGGAATGAACGAGTGGTTGTTACACCAGCCAGTGGTTACAACAATACTCTATGCATGAATGATGCCCTTCTAGACATATCGAGTATTGGCAGGTGTGAGCAGTTTTAAAGAGAATCCAATTTTATTGCAGCAGCCTTAGCGTTGTCTTCAATTTATTTGTTCCAATTCATGCTACCTGTAAATGTTAGGCCGAGGAGGTTGAATGTTCGACTCTCGTATAGGGTGTTAACCCTTGACAATTGGTGATTGAAAAGCTGTAATATAGTTGTTAAAATAAAGAGCCTTATCTTTATAAGCATTCAAGTAGAGACTGGATTCATTTTCTAAGAATTAACGCATTACATGAATATGCGAGCGTTTTGTTCATCTACGTATGATGAATAGTGTGATGTTGACAGTAAATATACTCATATCTGATACAATTTTATCATGCACCACGCTTATGGAATTCATGAATAATAAAGGCCATAGGATCGACCTTTGAAGTACGCCCACATTAATGTTATGTTTGGAGCCATGATCAAGGAAACCCCGGATCTTTCCTGTGCTTAGAAGGAATTTAATTATATTAAATATTCGTCCTAATACTATAGGACTTTTTCATAAGGTCATGCCAGCGTTCATCAAAGGCGTTCAGTTTATCGGCGGGATCACCCAACTTCTCTTGCCTTGTTTATTGTATGGTATAAGCGGTCAGAGATGACCGTTAAGATATTCGCAGGAACCCCTGCTTGACTACATCCATACTAATGGTCAGAAAGAAGTTGGGTATTAGCGAGACGGCGGGCTATCGCTAGATTGATTGGATTCCAAGATTTAGCGAAAAGTAAACTGATGGCGCAATAATTTTATGGTTGAGTTCAGAAGTTCTCATAACTGATTCTGAAGAGACAATTTGACAACTGTCAAGGTTTCAAACTTCGGCAAGATATTTTATGGTAAAGTTTGGGGAGTGTAGAAGGGTCAGTTCAGCAAAACATTACTTTATTACTATAAAAAGAATAAGATAGGTTGTACAAAGTTGTGTATCTTAACATCACAAGTTTAAAAGTTTTATCACCGCACAAGCAGAAAATTGTGGCGTATAATATCAAGGTTCTTTGATAAGACAGGGACGCGCTCAAAATGAATGTTTCTCTTTAAAACTTAATTGAACCATGATACTAGACTTTTGCACTTTAAACTTTAATTCAAGCCATTATGTAAAATAAACAGTAATTCCCCTACAGTGCAATGTACACTACACTGTATTGTTGACACGTTACGGGGAGGCACGTTAAATTTCCTTCTGGTGCATCACGATGTGTCTGATTAGACAATGATTTAAAAATTGATGATTTCACCGATTCCGTTGACAGTATCAGTATGAAACATTCTTTGATCCTCATTCACTTCCGAACAACGCCGAGTCTCCCTACTCAATATTTGAATATCATTTCTCATCAACAAATCAATGTTCTCGTTCTATAAATTCATGACTAAACATAACTATACTGTTAAGAATGTTGCCTCTGATCGCCTATTTATGACGAACGAATATATATTGCACCATCCTCCCAAAGGAGGTAATGCTTGTAAGGGTGGTCTTTTGACACGTGACATTTATTACGCTACCCGGGAAGAAGTAATGCATCGAGGGATTGTGTTATCAAAAGAGAACGGATACTACACTATTACTAAGGAAGAAGATAATCTACGTGAGAAAGGTATCATCACCACAAGACAGATGCCACACTATCCACCTAAAAACCGGGAGGTAATTCCTGGGCGGTTGTTATCAGGGTAACGGAACAGATACCATATTCCTCTATTCTCTGAATTGAGTATTTCAAGGTGGTAATAGACTTCGCCTTCAGACAGGCAGATACAAAAGCTCTATTAGTAATAAAGTAGTTTAGTATATCGTGCCCATGCGTTTGTGAAAGAGGTCGCGTCGGTCTGCCGTTTGGTTGTTCAGTCATTCTGTCAAGTAAATTTGAAATAGGATTTTTCTTTCAAAACACGCAGATTAAATGGACGCATCATGTGTAGCCATAGTTGTTATTTCTTCACTAGAAAGCCTTTCACATTCGACTTAAATTTCCTCTCGGGTTTGGGCAAAGGCGGTGATTTATTTCCTGCTCTGATTTTTTTTTTTAAACGAACTGTAATTACATTAATTAACCTTTTTCGGTAAAGGTGAAATAAGGAAAAAGCATTGAACATACCCTCAAATTGGAATGGCCGATTATTTTTTATTGGCAATAGGTTAGATGAATCTTGTACATAGTGACCCCCTCCTTTCCATTCCTGGTTGCTGCATAATACGTGTTCGTCTTAGTTCTCGCTGTTCATATTCCTCTTTCCGCTACTTCAGTATCCGTATGATGAATAGCCTTATTAATCCTAATGGGAAAAGGTGATTAATTATTGTAAATAAACAATAAGAAATGTTTCTAATTCAACTAAAAATCGCATTCTCTAGAATAATCGACTGTCCGGAATTGGTTAGTCGCAACAATTGTTATTGTAGTCATCGAAAACTTCTTGTTCTAGACCCAGCAAGTAGAAATTATGTTAACTAGTCTGAATTTTGATGAGTGGTGCATAGTAAATATCATTCTAACCAAGCTGCAAATCGAAATAGACGCAGTTGCAGTGAACGTGATTGAAGCGGAGAAGTCAAAAGCTTTTACAGAAATTAGATATTTTTTTGATTTTTTTTAGGTAGGACTTGATCATTTGGATTTTCGTCTTTTGTGTCATTTTCACATACTTTAGGCCGATGTAAGCTCCAGCCTTATTTAAGTAATATTTTTTTGGAAGTCGTGAAGCAGTACGGAATTTCGAACGCAACTCTTAATTTGATCTACTAGGGTGGGATGCTTTTATTTAGCTAACTATGATCGGAGTATGAGCTGTAAGTGAACTGCAATAGAATTTTTAGCATCGCTCTCACTAAAGATTGAACCATCAACCTCCAGAAGAATGTCACTTGTACTCAAATTTGCCTGGCAACGTTAAGAGAGATATTGAAGACTGCCGGCTGTATTTACAGTCACGTTTATTATTTTAAATTAATAATTCAAGTAGCGAGGTTTCCGATGCAACCGCGAGTATTATATATAGTGCATGTACATATACATGTAATATATAAAATGTGTGTTATATAATCAATTTCGTAGATTTCCGTATTATTTTGAATTTACATCGTTTTTGCTTCGTTAGTTTGGTACAATTTGTGTTTATACTTATATGCCTCTGATGAGGTGTTTTATGGCATAATGGACAACTAATATAAGAAAAACGTCTAAGGTGCATGCCAACATAATAATTCGCCTATAATATAACAATTTTAAAATCAAAAAGATAAACCAAATGCTTGGGGTTTTTTTTTTCGGGGCGGGGGCATTAAGAATTAACACGCCACTATATGATTCAAACAATACCATATTTTGATATATAGTTAAGTGGCAGTTTTGTTAATTTAGCGATGAAGCTTTAAAGCAGTTCTAACTCATTTTTTTACCAAATTTCAAAGTTATTGCAGTTTATAGACCACATTCCCAGGTATATTGTGAAAAAAAAGTTGTTTCAATTTTCGTTCAGTAAAACAAAATTTATAAATTTTCTGGTGTTCAAAATCGTAAAAATATGTAAGGTAACCGACACTTTGACTGGTTTTCATAGCAACCACGTCGCTTCAGCGAATATTGTTGCTACTAATTTACTGCTGTCGCGAAAAGTAATAAGTGAAACAGAATGAAAGCATGAAAAGGAGATAATCGGGGGATTTTATTGAAAGCAGACGAGTGCTGTACATTATTACATATGTGTATTTTATGTTTATGGGGCAAAAAATAAGACAAAGTAAACAAAGAACAGGCTTTATTGGAAGCCTGGAAACATCATGGATTACAATAGAAAAATGCGAGCATGAAAAGTAATATGGTTTAGCATGAAAAAGTAAAGGACTAGCTGTTAAAACTGGAAAAGAAAAGGACAAGTAAAGGTCTAGTAAAAAAATATAAATTTATAACTTTAAAAAATCTTAATGTTGCAATATTTTAAATTCAATTTGTAACATTATACAGGGTGTCCGTAAAGTTACTATACAGACACCCTGTAATATATTAACAGTACAGTAAGATATTGTATTAAAATATTTATTTGTAACAATAAGACTGTATAGTAACTTTACGGACACCCTGTATAATCAATTCTTAATGCTGCAATATTTCAAGTTATGAATTTATATTTTTTTGCTAGAATATCTTGTCCTTTTCTTTTGCAGTGTTAACAACTAGTCCCTTACTTTTCCATGTTTAAACTTAGCCATATTACTTTTTATGCTCGGATTTTTCTATTGTAATATACTAGCAGGCCGCCTGGCGTTGGCCGCTCGTAAAATACGCTTAAGTATATTTTAATTTATGCAGATTTCGTACTTATCATAGAGCAAACACTCCACTGGTTATTATATTCTTCCCAATATATAGTAGTGATCACAAGTTTTCTTTTCAAATATGACTTTGATGCTATCAGCTAGAATCTGAAACAAAATATTTAGTGTTCCAACTTTATTCGTTACGATTAGAACTAGTTCCATACACACATTAAAGCTTAACAAAACTAGCGTTCTTAAAGATATAAATGTATATTTGCATGTGCGCTAAAATAACACATTTAGTCGACTTGGGTTAATCAAGTTCAATTTGTTTTTAAATTTTAACCCTTAGCAGCTATTATTACCGTCTAAACAAATCAAATCGAATTTGTTCCACAAGTTCAAATCCGCTATATATCAAATTTCAAGTCTGTAGAAACAAGGCCAATAGCCATTAGTCGCGTGCTTTCGTGTAATGAATGAATGTAGGATTTACATGAAATTCTTAAAGATAAACTAAAATTACCGAAAAATGGACTAAAATGACTTAAATAAATAAAAAGTAAATGACTTAGAATGACTTTAATGAACTTAAGGATGAATTGAATGACCTTAAGAATGATTTGAATGCTTTAAAAATAACTGGAATTGTTCAAAAACAACTTGAATGATCTGGAGAATGACTTGAATGGCTTTGAGACTGACTGGTTGTAAAGTGGATGATCATTTTACATTAAATTAATACAGAAAAGTGATCCCCCACTTTATATCACAAAGTTACACACATAAGTACAGCATGTAGTAAGAACAGATACTACACTTTGATCTTGGCCAAGAAAAGCTTAAAAAGCTAAGAACAGCATCTTTGATCTTAACCAAAAAGACCAAGCACAAAAGTGTGACCGACCGACCGACCAACAGTGACTTATAGGGTCGCTTGCACGCGACTAAAAATATTGAGAGAGTAGTTTCATAGAGACCGTTCCTCGTGCAGAGGAACCATATTGCTGTCTTGAAATGCCTCCCTTATCGTCATTAGATGGTAAGGGTGGGTAGACGAATACGTTATTTGCAATGTCATTTCTTCAAACCTTTGCTTGGTTGGTCATGACGCCAAAATACAATGTTGTAATTTTGTATTTAACAACTACCGAACACAAACTTGTTTATTAACGTTTCTGGGCCCATGTGTAAACTATATAGCAATTTTGAAGTCCACTTTTATATATAGTAATGCTTAATGAATTTTTAACAAAATTGCGTTCATCTTTACAAGATGTTTTAAAGAATGCTACACATTTTAAAGCAGTTGCGGTACAAAGTATTTTTTCTAAATTAAAACCTGTTCGCATTTATTGCACTGAAACGCATTTTCTCTCGCTTCCCCCTGTCTTTATTTCAACTCTCTTCTCTTTCCCTCCTCCTTTCAATTAAGCCCTTATCCACCTTTTTTTTCTTTTTAAACTTTTTCAAAATTTCACCTTGAGAAAATTTAATCCCATTTAATCTCCCATTTTACCAATCAGCCCCCCCTCATACCCTGCTATCCATCTTCCTTCCACCATTGTTTTTAATTCTATTTCTCTAATTTCCCACCCGATAATAAAACATCCTCGAGTTTGTATGGCTTAACGGTGGTTCCACGGGCGATGTTGCTCCAGATTCTAAATCACTGGAGCGAACAGCCGACATCGCTTTTGTGATTGCACAGAATGACGTCAGCCATTAAAGGTTGAATAACTCTACCGCTCAGTGGCCGAGGCGAGTGCGTTCCTTTTTTCGAAACACTTTGTCTAGCACAACTAATATATGTGGGGAAAAAGTCAAAATAGAAATTTCGATCCATCATTAGTTTGAGAAACAGTATTTGATATTTGTCAAGAATTCCTTCTTTTAAAAATAACTTAGTAAAAATATGTACGCCGTACTCGGTGAGTGAAAGAACATATCGTACACCAAAAATCAGGTAAATTAATCAAATAGTTTTATTTTTATAAAGAAAAACGCTTTGAAGCGAATTTGAGTTTATCCTATATCTTGCCCTCGTGTTATAAATTGCTTTTCTAAAATGTTGCAAGTTTAGAATTAGTTATCTCCCTTGTACGTTCCTTCAGATTGTTTTAAAGGTGTCGCGAGATCGTCGCCATAATATTTTTTTCTTTATCTATATATGTATAAAAGCGAAAATGTGTGTGTGCGTATTTTCGTGTATGACCGCAAAAGGGTTTTTCCTCGGCCTTCTGGGTAGGCTCGCTCTTACTTAAAACTTTTTATATCGCGTCTAAATCATAACTACGACTTAACAACGGGGGTCGCGTGTGTATTTAATTAGCCCGAATTTCATCAGCTCGCCGCGTCTTCAAAAAGCAAAAGCGAATGATCTGGCTTCCAGCGAAAAAATAGGTCAAACACCAAGCCACTTGCTCGCACCTGTTTATTTCGCTTCATAAACCTTCATATAACGCCCTTATCAGTTCCTCACCCTCGTAGCCGAGATGGTTAGGTGATTGACTTTTTCCCCTTTCGTTTTCACTTTTCCGTCTAGGCTTCGGGGTTCAATCCTACCTTCATACTAAAACATTTTTTCTTTTAACGTGTTTTTCTTTTACACACGCACACCTCTAAACACCTGGGCAACGCCTGGTACCCCCGCTAGTTTATAAATAAAACTACTTGAACAATTTACGTGATTTTTGGCGTACCATATCTTTCCGTCATCAGCATGTACATTATACAGATTTTTCTTTATTTTTTTATTCAGCGGTAAATTCTCGACAAGCACCCAACCATGAATGAAAGACTCTTTAACACTTTGAAACTCTTTATAAAAATAGAAATTCTTAAAATAATTAGACTTAAATCGCGAGGGAGGAACAGATAGACTATGGTATTTTATGAACAGTTTATTTCACGACGTGTCTGAATTTTTAAGATGAGAATTCCTATTATTTACATTCATTAGACAACTGTTCTCATCTTGAGTCTCCACAAGGACCCTACGCGTTAGAGTACTTTGAAAAATCAATTGTAAAATCTACCTTCTCTTGAAGGTTACATTCTTAGTGTGGGTGACCGAAAAATAAAATTGCAAATTACTAAGAACCTCTGTCCAACCACAGACGGAACAAGAAGTAAATATAGGATTCCGTTCGAAATTCCGTCCAAGTTCTCGAGCTCAACAAAATATACCTGAAGAAGGTCGAAGATTACATCGACTGAAACTCTGTGAAAATCACACTAAAGATGAGAACAGTAGTCCGATGAATCCAAATATAAGAGATTTTTTCAAATCTGTGGAACTCTTTACAACGGAAATGCTTCCCTGTGGTCTACAATACGGTCGTCTTTAGTTGAATGACAAACACTTATAAACAATTATAATAAAAAATTAAACTGTTTATTCCATTCATAATTTTCAAACCTCTCAGAACATTCTTCATCGTTCAACTAAGAATTTATCCATCTCAATAGGCGTTGACCTCTAGCGATTTTTTTGACTTTATAAACAATTTATTATAAGAATTTAAAAATATATTTCAGACACTGTCTTGTATTTATTTGGCAGCGTACGCACTTTACAAAATGTACTTTTTAAAATCTAATTGTATACACAAAACTTTAAAACAATATAAGAATGCAAAAAGTCTCTTCGTTTTTCAATTTATTGGTTTTGTTTTCGTTTTTGGGTGTTGTTTTTCTTTTTCGATTTCCGTTGAGAAATATATATATATATATATATATATATATATATATATATATATATATATATATATATATATATATAAAGAAAACCATTCTATTGTTTTGTAAATAAAGCGTTTATTACCAATCATCGGGTGTTTTGCTCATTTCTTTCTTTTTCTTTTGCAAGTAGCTTTCTATTACTTAATGACAAAGTCGTAAACATTTCTAGCCTAAAGAAAATCTCCGGTGAATAAAGTTGTTTGCTAACGTTGTTTTATTTTTTTTTGGGGGGGGGGGGTAATTACGAGTGGATAGTGAAAAATATTGACCAAATTTAATAGGTCACGATTCTGTACCACAACATTTCAAAGTTAAACTTCGTCACATCATGTTTGCCATGTTGGGCTCTGTATTGTGAATCTCTGCTTTGGTAGCACCACGCGTGAACCATATTGCTGTCTTGAAATGCCTCCCTTATCGTCATTAGATGGTAAGGGTGGGTAGACGAATACGCTATTTGCAATGTCATTTCTTCAAACCTTTGCTTTGTTGGTCATGACGCCAAAATACAATGTTGTAATTTTGTATTTAACGACTAAACTATATAGCAATTTTGAAGTCCACTGTTTAATATAAGATAGTATAGAATTGATAGAAATAGACAAAACAGAATATGTGTACACTTCCCTACCAAATTACTCTGTCAATTTCTGGTCTACAGACTCGAAATTTGGCATGGGGGTATTGATATTTGGGAAAATCTTTTTAATTGGTTTTCGGCCAGAAATTTGACCGTAAAGGGGTCAAAGTTCGACGATTTGACCTTTCAAAACTCTACCAAACTCCTTTAATTTGGGGTTTAAACACTTGAAATTTTAAATACAGGTTACTTGGACAAGGATCAAACTTTTTTATTCAATTTGAGCCCAAAACAATAATTATTAAGGGGTAAAAATTGGGGTCAGATTTTTAAAAATTTTCCTTTGAGTCTCTGCCAAATTACTCACCTAATTTTTGTCTAAACATTTGAAATTTTACATAAAAGGTATTCAGACAAAGGATAAGTTTTTTTATCGGTTTGAGTCGAATATTTGAGCTGTCAAGGGATCAAAGTTCAAAAGAATTGACCTTTGTGTTCTCTAGCAAACTACTCGGCCCATTTTGGGTCTAAACATTTGAAATTTTAATTAACAGGTAATCAGACGTGCCGTAAGCATTTTAATCAGTTTGGGGGCGAGAACTTTGCTGCCAAAAGGTCAGTTCGACGATTGGAGCTTATAAATCTCTACCAAACTTCTCCGCCAGTTTTTGGTCTAAACACTTGTAATTTTAGATGCAGGTTATCTGGACATGTAAAAACGTATACCACTGGTCCTGAAACTCTATTTCAAACCTATCTTGCTTCATTAAATCTAGTAAAAAAAAAATATTGGTGTTTGTTAAAATTGGTAAAATGCTGAAATAGAGCATATAAACGAGGACACGTTAGATACAAATAAGGAAATATCGAAATGGTCTAGATACGTAATGACTTGGTCCAGCTTGGTTTTCGATTCTTGAAATTTTCGTATCCTGAAAAGCGTTTTACACGCAAATCGTCTAATCTGTCTCAAACCCTATGAAAATGCTCATTAAATTTTTTAAGTGTAAAACCAGTGTGAAATAAAAGACAAATAGTCTTCACTTGCTATTTATTGTTTTACTTTTCTTTAACATCCAAATAATTTAATTTAACGAACAAAAACACTAAGGAATGACATATTTTTTATCGTTATTTTAATCATTAATCGTAAGGTAACGAGCTTAATCAAATATGTGGGCACGTAGGAAGAAAAAAGGTTTTTTTTCTTATAGCTAATTTGATTTCTAATTATAAATAATGAACTCCCCCACATGTTACAAAATTTCAGAGCGTATACGATAACAATTAAGAGTAAATCTCTTTTCAAATGTGCTAAAGATTGTAATGCGTACTTTAAGTTTTCAACATTTAAACCAAGTTTAATTGTGTTAAGGAGTAAGTACAGATAAGTCCAAGAATAAGATGAAAATCAACACAAATATTTCCAGAAAAATGGCTACAAAAATAAGTAAAATAAACCCCTATTTACAAAACGATTTTCGAAGAATTAGTTGCCTGAAAAATATTTCTTTTCATGTCACTCGTATTTTCCGTATCGTGAGATTTTTTCGTATGGAGGGACAAAATCATTTTCGTATCACGTTTCGTAAGCTGAAAATTTCATAAACAATCTTATCTAAAGGTTTCACAGTATATGCATTTAATATAGCAAATGTCTGTTGCAAAACTAATTGTAATTTTGCGGATTAATTTACTAAAAATGTGTCCATTCTCCCTTGTATATGTCAGATTCAAAATAGTGAAGACTGTTTTGTGTTAAAAACAAAGGAATATACTTCTTGGTGTCTTCGATCATATACAGCTTTTGAGGTTTTTCACTCCGCCTATCAAATTACATGTCCGAGGTGCTTTCAATGAATTGCCATACTTTTTTCTGTACAGGTATTTAAAATTGCCGTAGTTTCTTAAAAAGAATCAGTATGTTATTGCTATACATTTTATGAAGTGAGTGGCTAATGTTCATGATCACAAGTAAACAACTACAGTAGGAATTGCAATAAACACTTCTAATGCCTGATTGTCACAGCTGGTGAATATCAAAGATGCAATTTAGCCACTTCAGAAAAAAAACATATGCAATTTTGTTTTAGATTTGCAAAAAATACCATAGAAACATAGATTACTTCAGATTGCTTTTGGACTATCTTGCATGCGTTGAGCGTCGGTTTGTAACTGACATAAGATTCAGGGAATGTAGGAAGTCTGTGAGGGATGATTAGGTGGGAGAAGAGTAAGGAAGTCAGAACATCTATTGATTGGCCAAATAAAGAATTCCATAGATAAGGACCGTCGTGTGTCCATAAACAAAAACTGCAGTTTGAGGTCAGTGTAGGAAATGTACGCACAATTATTTGCGAGGAGCTGAAGTTGTGGAAGAACTGCGCGAAATTAATACCAAGGAGGCTTAGAGGACATCAGAAAAAAAAAAAGTTTCATGAAAGCAAGAAGATGGTCGAGCTTATCAATTCAGATTCCTATAGTCCAGACCATGCTCCTTGTGAATTTTGGTTGTACTCAAGGAAAACTTTAGAAGCTGTCATTATGAAACAATCAACGAGATTAAAGAGGCTCTGGCGAGGGTTATTGATACGCTTACACACGAGGACTTCTATGGGGCCTTCCAGAAGTTGTTGCAACGTTAATATAAGTGCATTGCAGTCGGAGAGGTGATTCTAAAGGGAATAAAGTTACATATGTGTACTATCAATAAAAGTGGGCATACGAAAAATGTCTGAAAACTTATTTAAGCCAGCTTGTACGTTGCTTGAAGCCAAGAAAAATTGTCTTTATCAATCAAATGGGACTATTTGGGAATTCAAGAGAAGTAACTTGTCATCTGTAATAAAAAATCTCACCTGTCTGTTTAAATGTATGTATGTATGTATGTATGTATGTATGCCTACCTGAAATTTTCGACAGGGATGTGGGATTTTCACGAGATCAGTATCATTTTAAAGCTTGACCCTTCGGACGACAAATATGGAAAATTTGCCAAAGACATTAATTCCTTAACCCTCAACTGGGCACTTTTCTACAGAGAGGGGTCGCTTTTTTCGCCGATATTCTCGAAAGTAATCCCGTCTTTTTGATCGACTGGCCTTCATTTAAATCTTCGCCACTTCCGGTTTGGCGATGGACGCAACGGCAAACACGTTACTTTTTTCACATTCTTTTCCTCCTTCGCGGTACGGGTTCGAGCGTGCTTACCTACTACCAATATTTTTTTCGCTCAACACAGATCTCGAAATACACGGGCAACGCCAAGCACCCAAACTAGTAAAGAACACAAGGGAGAACCTTATTTTCCGAAAAAAAGGGGAGATAACCTTTTAATATTTTTATAGGCTTTCAAATAATTTGATAGTTTCTAAAATTATACAGACTCCAAAACATTAGCCCTCTTGCAGAACAACTTAGCTTGTACTTGAAATTTTTCTTAATTTCATGCAAAAATGACAAATCTTCATGTTCTAAAAAAAAAAAAAAAAAAATGAAAACAACACCGAAGATTTTTTTTACTCTTCCCCCATTACCATTATTATGACATTCACAACGAATTAATGGAATTTTTCTGACAAAGAACAAAAAAATGCAAATGCTTTTAAAAATCTTGCAGAATGGTAAATATCATTTTTTTTTCTCCGGAAACTGCTTTCGGCGGGTATCAATAACAAAAAAAATAATTTTATGTTAAACTTTAAAAAAAAAAAAAATCTCTGTTACCAGATTCTGTAATTTTTTTTATTTATATTTTATTTATATTTTATTTTTATTTTGCGTGTGCGTTGTGTGTGTGCGTCTGAAGTTGTGCAGCACCAACGTTAAATGACAAATGCGAAATATCCTGCAAACTCTTCCTTTTTCTGAAATTAGAATAATCGTATTTATTTTGAAATCTCAAAACACACTCAGTATGTACGGAGCACAACTATTCAATAATGTTTAAGCTGCACGTTTTGCACTGGAAATACTTTCTCAAACCCAATTCCGATTGACACCGTTATAAGAATGCGAAGATGCGGCTGAAAAACTAAACTATTTACATTAAAAATTAATATATTCTCTTGCACTTTTCTAAATAGCCTGTCTAAAACGAAATAAGCATACAGCTTAAATATTATAAAACCAATTTGTGATGCTTTGTATCAAAACTTCTCATGCCTTTTTTTTTAATCTTCAACCTTTCTATTTTAATGTGCTATGTGGAAGAATTGTTAGAAAACTCGCATATTAGTGATCTTACCGTTTTCCGTTTTCCTAAATATCTCCTAGTAGATTGTATATATCTTAAAGAGACAAAAAATCGATGCATTTTTATATTTTTCAATTTTTGTTCAAGCTGGGGATGAGACATTTTTCTGGATGCCAGACATTCACCCGCTATCTCATGCGTTCAAACCGAGAGATGTTTACTAGGATACTAAGCGTCCCTTAAAATACAATTGCTTGAATCTCTCTCTTGCACTTGGTTCGCCGGGTATATTTGCCAGATAATTTTAAAAATTATTTTTCATGATTCCAATTGTTATATTTACTAGAATGGAAAAGATCTTCCTAAGATTCCAGTTTCTCTTCATGTCGTTCATAAGATTTTGGTATTTCGTTATCTTTTTTTCTCGGAAAATCGCAATTCCCTCATCCATGGAGTATTGTTACCACATCTGGTCTGGTGCATCTACCACTTGTCTCTCACTTACATACAGGGTCCAAAAGAGTTTCAAATCTAATAAGCCCTGTACTGTCGGACAAGTTCTAACGTCTGTTCCATCGCCGCGATGTATCACCTCTGCCTCTTTTACAAGTACTTTAATAAACTCATAACACTTGTCCTCATTCGATGTACATACCCTTGACTAACACCACACGCAGCAAAATCTGGCCTCTTCCCTATTGAGGCCCCTATATGTCAGAATACGTTTTACTCTAATCGATTCTTCCCCCCCAATTGCTTGACTTTCCTACTTCTTTGATTGTATTGACAAGCAAAATTTTAAATATAATTTGAACAGAACTATTCACTGTTCCACTCTTCTGTTAGACACGATCTCAAATAGTACCACTTTACGCCCAAAGTGGCACCATGCCTTGTTTGGATGTTAAAAGATTTCTTTTTAATAACAAATGAAAATTTAAATTGGAACCATATCTCTAAATCTCTTAATTAGTATTTAGGCCAAATATTAAAAAACTGTTTCATGTAAGTTTATATATTAACGTATTACTATCATATATAAAATGTGCGTTAAAATGGGGGCCAACAGTGGTTTTGAATGAAGAATAGGAAGAATTGTACATGGTGTGGAATAAAAAGGAATAAATGGTAATCTCAAGAATTAAAGCGGTCACATGTATATTGTACGTTTGGAATGCGTATATCTTGAACGGAAAAAGATGTTATTTGCAGAAAGAAATTGAAATACAAAAAATACGAATTTTAATGTACAGCACGTATTTGGAAAAGATACCATGTATATTATGCCAAAACCGATTGGAAGTTCCTGCACGAAGTACTGTTTACTGGAATGATTTCACAGAAATAAGGTCAGAAAACCATCTCGGTGGGCTGAACATGAATTATACGGTGATCTGCCTTGGCAACATGTCACAAACTTTGTTGAAAAACAACACTACCCCCCCTACAAAATGAATTGTTAATCACTTCTCATATCATTGTTTTTCCTCATCTTCATACCAAAGAAGACATATTGCTAATATTTGGAATCCTATTTAAGATGAGCAAGATGTTGGTTTACATACATTTAAACATTTGCATGTCGGTAAAATCAGGGAAGCAGAGAGGCTATTCCAAAGTCTAGCAGTCCGAGAGAAGAAGCGACCAGAGCAGGCTTTTCAGCATCTAGAAACATCTACAGTGAAAAGGGGTGGGATTTTGTTGCTAAACAAGTTTGTCGGGGACATTACGTCTAGGGGATAGAGGTGAGTTTATTAGAGCACATTGTATTAAAATACTTGTAAAACGCGCACAGAGATGCAACATTGCGGCGATGGGGCAGAAGTTATAGCTTAGTTATAGTGCGGGGCTTATACGATGGGATTTATTTTACTTTATCCAAGAGGGAGAGACTGGCAGTGGATGCCCCAGCCCAGATGTGGCAACAATGCTCTATACGAGGGCGAATAACGGCTTTGCAGAGGTACAGGGGGGCGGCTTTGCAGAGGTACAGGGGGGCGGCTTTGCAGAGGTACAGGGGGGCGGCTTTGCAGAGGTACAGGGGGGCGGCTTTGCAGAGGTACAGGGGGGCGGCTTTGCAGAGGTACAGGGGGGCGGCTTTGCAGAGGTACAGGGTGGCGGCTTTGCAGAGGTACAGGGTGGCGGCTTTGGGGGGGGTACAGGGGGGCGGTTTTTGGAGGGGGTACAGGGTGGCGGCTTTGCTTTGATATTATTCCGCTTCAAAAATGGATTGCTTTGATACCGGATACTCTAGGGTATGAGTAATTTTCTAGCACGGTAGAGGGAGCCGACTTCTTTGCAGCAGCCTTTGCAATGCTCTTAATGTATTTGTTCTAGTTTGTGGAACCTGTGAATATAAAGGAAGAGTTCTTAGGTAGGATCTAGTCATGGCTGTCTGTGGTTGAGAAGACCTTTTGTAAAGAAACTTAATAGCATTATGTTAGCATCCATTTACGACCCGATTCCATTAAGCAAAGGTAGATAACTACAACTACTTCCGTCCATACAGTTCAAAATAGTTTTAAAATATATTTCCTTCTTGAATATAGATTTTCTCAAAACTAGGTAGTTTTGTCTTCGGCAAAGGGAAAATATATGTCCAGATTTTGACAGCTTGTTGGATTCCAGCCCAAAACGAAGACGCGCTAGTCGATATTTACTAAGTTTAGCTCTAGGCTGGCATAAGGCCAAGAGAAGGTCATAAGTAGACAGTCTAAGTAGATTATATCTTCGAACCGGTATTGTTGTTAAATTCAGTAGATATTGGATTATTTTTTTTTTTCGAAAAGTACACATAAAAAGCATTTCGCATATGTCTTCCTCGGAATGATTGACAAGCGAAATATAAAATGCTATGAATGTTTTCCACACAAACGCGGTCAGAAAACACACCAGCTGAAAGACCAAAGAAAAAATGGTATCTAAGATAAAAAAAAAGAATGATAGATGGTTATGCTTTTGCCAGATTGCCTCAGTTTTTTCTCTGTCTCTCTCACTATATATCTATAAATATATATATGTGTGTGTGTGTGTGTATGTGTGTGTATAAGTACATTATGTTTGTGTGTATGTATATACGCATGTATTTGTATATAAGTACATGTATGTATATATACGTATGTGTATGTATGCGTTTGTGCATGTATGTATACGCATGTATTTAAGTACATGTACACATATATATATATACGCATGTGTATGCATGTTTGTGTGTGTGCATATATATATATATATATATATATATATATATATATATATAAATCGCTTAGTTGCAGCCATTTTTTTTCTCCGAGCTAAAAGGCAGGTTTATGCTAAAACCGAACATGAAAAATGCGGCTAAAATATTCCGAGAAGTTACTCTATTCAATCTTGAGTTGACAACCTTTTCTATCGAAAATAAATCGAATCAAATGGATTTTTCTCTGGGAAATCTCAACTCCACCCTAACACATATACATACAGACCTAAGAAAAAAATGATAACACAAGTCAAATGATAAATCTGTCAGTATAAAAAAGGGAATAGAGAAAAAAGATGGTTTCCTTCTGTTTCTTTATTCCTTTTAATTTCTGCATCTTTCTGCTTGCTTGCCCTCTTTAAATATCACTTTTCACTTAAAATCAGTTTTCACTTCGCTGTTCAATCACCTTGATACTCTGTTAGCCATGGCAGAAGTGAAAATAAAAGTTCGCATAACGTCGAACATCTCGAACAGCTAACCTGCATTCCGACGATGAAATTGCCAAAGAAACATTCCAAACATATCGGAATCACGACTCGCCTAACAAAACAGAATCGCTGAACTGTGCTCGATTTCCGACTGAAACAATTTATATTTCACCGTAAATTAATCTCCTTTCGAAATATCATAAATCTCTCGTACGAAAAGCGTAATATGTTGCCTTTGTTGAAGCCAACATGAAAAACGGGAATAATACATGTGCGTACAAAATATATAAACCGTGGCTTAAAATTGATATCTTTTTTATAAAAAACGCAATTTTACATCTTGTTTTTATAATGTTCATACAGTTAATATCTTCTGTTATATTGTTGCTGGTGTTATCTGGAATTAACCCGAGGCTGGTTGAACCGGTTTTCTCCGAAGAAGTGTCAAAATGATATAAATTCACAGGCGGTGCCTACTTGACTGTAATGTTCGATGCATCTTTGCTCAGGAGCCAGTATTTTCAGACAGCCTGATCTAGTAGCACCAGATGCCCAAACAGGTATCATCACTCTGAGCCAAATTGGACCTGACAGTAATGGTAACTAAGGGGAAATAACTATACATTTCCTACAGTCTCTTTAATAGAGCCTCACCATTGGACGTCTTTTAAAGTCATATCCAGGACCACTTCCGTTATGTGTGGCATGTTAAATGTTATAACAGAAAAAGCATTTTTTCATAGTGCTACTTAGACGGTAAAATGCTACTATTTGGAATCCTGTCTAACTTGACTTTGTGGAGTTGCGTAGCGAGATGGCTGTTAACATTACATTTAAACATCTCCAGGTTAGTAAAGTATAGTCAAGGAAGCAAGAAACAAGGAAAGAATCTAAAGTAAGCAACCCGATGGAAAAAGCTATGTTAGAGACCTCAGCAGTGAAGGAGTTGAATTGTACTTTTGGTCAAATTGGTCGGGAGTATGCATGTCGAGAGGGCAAACTACTAGGAGTTCACCAGAGCACATTCCATTAATTTACTTGTAAAAAAAAAAGGATGCAATGATACGACTGACATTAGAGCTTGGTCTATAGCGTGGGATTTATTAAAGTTGAGACATTTTTTTATCCTGTCTATGAGGGAGAGATTTGTAGATGGACGACACCAGATGTATCATCAATGCTCCATGTTTGGCCCTGATAATAGTGAAAGGACTGGGAGTTGTTTTTTTTTATCCAAACGTTGAACAAGTATAAAGAAATTAGAAAAGAATAGTGCTTACTTACATTCTTAATGGTAAAGTTTGACACAATTGCTGCAATTCAGCAATCCCACAATTCCCATAGAGCTTCCATACAAAGGCTTCTCGTTCTTAGAACACATTATCGCTAGACTGTTCCTCTACAGGTTACAACGTAGTTGCTTTCTAAATCAACGTGAAATACGTATCATAAACCGTTTCAAAATTAATCAAACTTAGTTTAGACTATTATCTTTCAACTGACAACTCTTCCAGTTAACTAACATTGATCCTCGAGTTGCTCTAAGCTTTGACAAGCGGTTTATAAGATTGAGTTTAAATTTGAACTAAATTGTATTCATTTTTTGTTTTTATTTTTGCTTCTTTTGGTCATGTCCCATTTTTTTTATCTTAATTCAGTTTATTTTTCCGACATGTACACTATTACGAAAGAGAGGTCTCTTTTGCTTAATCTCTTCCATACTCAAGAAATCCTTCTAGACTGAGGCATTTTTAAAAAAAATTAGTCCAAATTCGGTGTTCATTTTTAAGCTGTATTTCAAAATTGACCTTGTGTTGGATGTTGCCCTTGTGGGGAGTCAAGTAAATAGTAACCATATCTATATTGATCAAGTTTTAAACGTTTTATCTGATCTAAAAAAAATGTCCATTTCATCATTTTGAAATTCATTTAATTTCATCTTAAATTTTCTATATTGTTGTTTTATTTTTTGATTTGGGGACAAAAAATATATAAGTGTTAGAATTTAATAAATTAAAGGGAGATAAATGCGCTTTTTCTTCGGTGGGTAATCACATAAAGGTGTCTGGATAAAAGATACTAACACCAACCACTGAATCCTACCAGGAAGGCTATTTGGCATATAACCGGTCGGAGCGCGTTTGATTACACATCAAAAACACTTACACAACAATTAGTTAGTAAAGTCAAGTTTTTAAAAAACGACGTATCATGATAAAAACAGACCGTTGATTTTATGTTGGAAACTGGCCTTAAAAACGAAACGATAAAAAAATAAAAATGCGTTGCAAAGCTTCTAATATTAATCTGGCATATAAAATGCTTGTGTCGAGTGAAAAATGTCTTAAAGTTAGTAATTTGAACTTCAAACTGTGCGATTGAAATGTTGGATGTTTGGTGAGGAAGATCAAGAGAGATGGAGTCGAACATATGAAACGTACAAAAAATCAATTATAATGCCGATGAAAAGTTAGTGGTAAAATGCCATTGCAAGTAGAAGGGACTTGTCTCAATTTTCTGGATGTGTAATAAGAAAGGCCCAGTTACGAGCAAAACAGAAGCAATACTACGCCTCATATCTTGGTGGGTCTCAGTAAGCAACGTGAGATCTTTATACTCACATGCAAATAAGATGATCCCGGCTCGGATTAAAAAAACGTTTTCAGAGAAGAGTTAGGAATTTAAAGTCGTGAGTTTAGACTATATTTTGTGCACGTAAAGTACTGAGGCGCGGCGTCTTTAACTTAAAATTGTTAGATAAAATTCCGGAATAGTTAAGTTATTTTTTCAAATTACCTACAGTTAAAGCCAAAAAGAATTAACTTATATAAATGTTACTGATCGTATATTCATTTTTGAGTAAGTGCTTTTATTTTAATTTTATATGCACACTTGATGTACCCTACATTGCCCTGCATTAAACATAACTTTAAACTCCTTGTAAAACTGACGTGAATAAAAACAGAAAGAAACTGAGACATAGGCACGGCAGTATGTTATTTTCTGAACAGTTCACTTCTTGTAAGTAAAAAAAAATACTCAAACTGAGATCGAAACTAAAATCTAAAGACATTGAGTTAAGTACGATAATCATTACACAATCTTGACATAACTTTTAGAAAGTGTTTTCAAACCAACTCATACTTAGCATAAGGAAGCTGTCATATTTCACGACCGCGCATGCGCAGTCGTGAAACAGTTGAAGACAGATAAAAATCCGGTGGCCTCCCACGCACTAATTTTTCAATTTTGATTCCTTTCCACGTGTCCGAATATTCTATATACCAAATTTCCAGTCTATAAATCCAAAATGCATTAGGTATATAGACTGAAAAGTGTCCTCACCCACACATTCTCATTTTTATAGATATATAGATGTGTTCTCTATAGCTGGATGATATTCCTCCGCATCCGTAGCGATAAGCTAAAACGATGATTACTTGGATTATAATCTAACCTTTAAAAAAACTGTTTGGATTCATCGGAATGTCATTTTAACAACGTTTCAGTTGGTGTAACCATTGACATTAAAGGCTACCTTCTGTTGAAGGTTCAATTCTCAGTTTGGGCGACCGAAAAATACAATTGCGAATTATTTAGGACGTCTATTCAGTCATGGCTGACGAAATAAGAACATGCTACACTCGTTAAGTAAATAAAGGGTTCCGATCGAAATTTCGTCCAAATTATAGAGTTCGACAGAAATGTTCTCCAGTGCAATAAGATACACCTGAAGAAGGTCGGAGGCTACATCGATCGCAATGTTGTGAAAATCACACTCAATATGAGAACAATAGTCCGATGAATCCAAGTATGAATAATCAATTCTCATCTGAAAACATCCAGAAACATCAAAAAATGTTCTTAACTCGTGTCGGCATTCAATAGTGTTTTATCTTCTCTTGCCCCGAGAACGTTGTAGTCTATTGCGTTCGCATACAATTAGATTTCGATTTTGTATATCTGCGTCCTCAAAACACTCACCTAATTTTATAGGTTTGAAATGGTTGACCTACTAAAATAACGTTTTATGTTCACGCGCTCGTGCATATAATGTTGCAGCAACATACGACATTTGACAAAAACAAAACGAAATACACAAAAACAAAATTTATATATAGAGATCAGACTTTTTTTAGCAACAGTATGTGGAATTATATTATAGAACTGCCGCCAGCGAAGGCAATGAAGTCGACTATAAACGGCTCAATGATGACCGTCGTCAGAGATGTCACTGCACTACGAGCGTGCTTGTTGGTCTTGGCCTCGATCACGCTCTAGAAGAAATTATCAAGGAAGTTGCAGCCAAATGAAAAGGGAGGCAAGTCCGACGACCATTAGCTCGAAACATTATCGAGCAGCTACGTGTTAGACGTCTCTGCCTTCGAGACGTAGTGGCGATTTTGCCTACCCAGCCTCCTCTACACCATCTGGTTGATTTCAGTGATTATTCTCTGACCCTTAAGATAAATACATAGACATGGCATCTCTCTCGCTAGATTTGACGCCAAGGAACATAATGAAGGGAGATAAAGTTTGTATACTTTACGACTGGAAGCTCCATCTGTCTTCTACCCATTCCAAACTTATTTCATCAATGACAAACATCAGAACTTCATGGATCCGTGCTTGAGCTAGTTCGACAAAGCCGCTACCTTGGTCTTCTTAAACACCATGAGGCATTGCTGATGAGCACACGCTAAGATTTGCTGTGGGAGGAGTAACCAGTATTATTTCTGATCATTAGACGAATCGTCTACTTGTGAGAGCCCATGCCAGCCGCGATCTTGGTGTAACTTCGGTTGCTGCATCATATTGTCACATATTATAAGTAAGCGGTTTAGGATTTTAATATTTTTATTAATTACACATCGAACGACTAGAGATCAGTTTGTCATATTTTATTGTTTTTAACAAGTCTGTGAAGAAAAAAAGGAAAAGTTTCCTGGACACTGCGCGTGCCATTTTATGTGCATATTTTCCCCTACCCTTTATTCCTGTGACAGCATTCATGATTTTAAGTAATAAAAGTATTTGTAACGATCTGAGCGAGTTCGTGTTCGCGCCACAAACACTTACACAATGATGGTTAATTATTAAAATAACAAAAGGGTAAAACTAACGGTTAACTTTATGCTGGAAACTGACGATTTAAAAGAAACGATAAAAAATGAAGATACATTGCAAGGTTTTTAGTATTAATACATTCACACATACACCGAGAGACGTGTAAGACGATTTAGTTGCATCTTTGAGAGACTGATTTTTGTGCACGTAAGCAATATCGTTTATATTACAAATAATAGATGTTACGTCACAATACTCAAGTCAAAAATGCAATTAAAGGGAAATAACCCTTAACAGCATTTTACAAAGTTTAAGGAAAATCACTTCTAACAGATTAATTTCAACACACAATAGGTCATGTGATAAGCGCCTATATACTATCTTTACAAAAGAGGATATAGAGCATTCGCCAGAATCTGCAAAACGCATACTCGCTTGTGACCGAAGAAAAATAATGAAAAAGTACGAAGTAAAAGAGAAAGAAAATAAATAGCCTAATTCGTTTTTCGTCTTATTCATACGATCGTAAAAGATAAAATGGTGCGAACGATGTTTTATATATACTGCGATACAATTTTTTTATCTTATCGCTAGTGAGAAAAATTGGATTTAAAACTGAAAATAAACACAGTCCTACCATCAGAAACTTGTATACATCATTGACACTTTTACTCCTCCACAGGAGAATATACCTTTAAAACTAGACATCAGAATTGTATAGTGCCAACCCTTTATTAAAAAATGCCCGGACCTATGTTCTTACCCTTATTTACTCTGTTACTTAAGGAATATTGTTTTCCTGATTATTAAACTTTCGTACGTTCTTGTGGAGTACTGCTTCAACCGGCCAACAAAGTTCTGTAAATTACTCTATTTTCTTTCGTAGATTGTTTTAATATAATTTAATGTGATCCTTGCTGATCGTCAGATAATTGTAGTTAGATTTACTTGGGACGATGGGTAGTTTAGGCAATGACAATAAGGACATGTTCTGCCACACGGAGATAGATGTGAGTCACCTGACATTAAGCTTTGGCGTTCTGCTGGGGGTGGTGGGGCAGTTGCTTTGCAGTGCAACACAAGTGAGTGTGTGAATATATTACCTTGACTATCTGTAAAAAGATGAGTACAGAATGTGGCAGCGGGTCCTGGGAACATATACTAGAAAGAACCGTTGGAAACTAAGTCCTGCCCCATCTACTATAACTGCGAGGTTGCTATATCTACGACCTAGAGAACGGGGCTGATCAAATTGACATATTGGTCTGTGACAAGAAGAAAGAGGAAACTTTAGAAGTTGATGTCCCCGGTAATGCTTGGTGGACAGAGCTGAACGGGAAAAGATAACGAAATACCAAGGTTTTATAAATTACATGAAAGGAGGCTGGAATCTTAGAAAGATCTTAATTGTAGGAGCAATTTGACTCCTGAAAAAGTTACCTAACAAATATATCCGGAGAACAACATGCAGGAAAGATTCAAACATTTGCATTGGATTGTTAGAATCTTAAAGAAATCTCTCGGTTGGAATATTTGATGGTGGATGCCTGGCGTCTGGTAGAATACCCTACACTCGGCTTTCACAAAATGAGAAGAAATTTTTTAAAAATCTAGTTGAGAATATAATTTTCTTTGTACGAAATAAGCATTTAAATGTCATAGTATATCTATTTTTAGCCTCTTGATCTTACCATTTTCCAGGATGAGAATTCATCTATTCTGCTGGAGTATCCAGCTTCGTGCTGTTATTCGAGGTAATATCATTTGGAGAAGGTTCACCATACCTCGTAAAAGCCAGTGCGGGTTAGCCATATCGAGATCATATCTAAATTATAATTTTTAAAAGATCATTTCGGTTTGTTTTATGGCATATCAAAACTAACCAGAATGTTGATTTAAAAATTATAAGTTAAAGTTCACAAATTAAGCGCATACAATGAATTAAATTAGGTATTTTGCTTTAGCATTTATATTATGAAACTGGTGTTTGATGATAGCCATAAAAATGACCTTTGCTCTCGTATCAATCCATGGAGAATTGCAGTCAAATATTTTAAGAAGTTCTGCGACCTGAATATCTGCTATATTGTTTACAATTAATTTTTTGACTGTGATTAAAATATCCTTACATTTTAGACTAAATGTTAATGTGATCGTTCCAAAAGTAAACGCAGGATGGGTGTGTGTGTGTCTCTCTCTCTATCTCTCTCCCCCTCCTTTCTTTGTCTGGTGTATTCCCTCTTTCTGTTATGCCCCCTCTCTGTTTCTGTTATTCTCTATCTCTGTTTCTGTTATGCTCTCTCCCTCTCCCTCTCTTTCGGTTATGACCTCTCTCTCTCTCTTTCGGTTATGACCTCTCTCTCTCTCTTTCGGTTATGACCCCTCTCTCTCTCTTTCGGTTATGACCCCTCTCTCTCTCTTTCGGTTATGATCCCTCTCTCTCTCTTTCGGTTATGACCCCTCTCTCTCTCTTTCGGTTATGACCCCTCTCTCTCTCTTTCGGTTATGACCCCTCTCTCTCTCTTTCGGTTATGACCCCTCTCTCTCTCTTTCGGTTATGACCCCTCTCTCTCTCTCTCTTCCTCTCTGTTGTGCCCCCTCTCTCTCTTCCTCTCTGTTGTGCCCCCTCTCTCTCTCCCTCTCTGTTGTGCCCCTTTCTGTCGCTCTCTCGGTCTCCTCCTCCTGTCTCTCTCTTTTAAATGCGATGTTTCATAACAAAAAGCCATAATTTATATTCTTTTGTGTTAGATTATAATTACCGACTATCCAGTTTGACAAAACAAAATCTAATAATTCTGCTTGAATTGTTTTTTATACTCGTGTAATTTTAGCAAATGTGTGTGTACTCTGCATCTTCTTATAAATAATACAAGGCATTAATGAGTCCGTTTACTTATTTTTAGATTTTATTTTTATATTTAAAACATCTTCAGTTTATATAGTTATATTCGCGTGTTATTTTCTCCATGTTTTATTTTTTAATATTTTTCCAAATTCTTAAACTGTTTTAAAAAATGAACAATATTTAACAAAAAAATAAATAAAAACGATTTTAGTAATCTTAGGTTTTTGTCTCAAGCAATCATAAAACTATAAAATATAAAAATTATGTAGTTGATCTATAATTGTTTAAATATATTTTTGAAAATCTGTTTCAGAATGATTATTATTTGTTAGTCTACTTTAAAAAAAAAACACTCATAAAATAAATATTCTTAAGTACATGTCCTCCTTCACGTCTCGCGTATAGGCTTCACATCTTGTTTGTCCAGTTTCAAATCTTTGCTTGGAGGAAATTGCATATATTACCGAACACAGATTTAATTGATTCTCGAGAAAGTGTTCAATTTTGATTAATAAATGGATTTTATAATGCAATTTTTTTCATTAGAAAGACAAATGGTCAGTATCATTTAATTGTGCTTCGTTAATGGAGTCTAAGAGCATTTTAAAACGATTTTTTTATTTGGTTGCTTTTAAACCATTTGCTTGATACTACGCTGGGACTTTCGTTCATACATTCCCTAGTACTTTTCACAAACATTTAAAAACGGAGTCCGTTTGGTCGCCGAAGATGAAATGCAAAAGTATTGAAAATATCTTTTGTCGTTTAGTGTAAAACACGTAGACTATACCAATTTTAAAATTAATTTTTCCAATATCAAATATAGCGTCATCAATAGAACTGTGATCCGCAAATTATCAGTACTGTGTGATGTTTGGATTTTCAGCATTTCAGTAAATGCTTCATACTTTAATGTAGCAAAACTGGTCAACTGATGAAGCACAAATGTTCATAGAGACGCAAGAAAACATCTTCGCGCGTCGTCTGTTCATGTCGTTTCGTCATTTCACTTGCAATGAAATATTAAATTGAATAAAAATTTTACCAGATTTTTAATTTTGATTTCAAATCATGTGTTTTCAAATAAGTTTTCGTTATAATACTTTTATTTTATATATCATTTTCAAGAGCGTTATTCGTTCTATCTAATCGCTTAAATTACAATCATTTTAAAACAAATATGTATTTTCAAAACGTTGACTACAAGATAGAAAAAAGCAAATTCGCACAATTTTCTTATTTCAATTCAAGCCAGACAGAAAAGCTGCTGAAACAGCTCGCTATATCAACGGAGCGTTTGGCCCAGGAACCACTATTGAACACACAGCACGATGATAGCCTAAGCAATTTCGTGGCAGCGACGAGAGTTTTAAAGATGAGCATATTAATCGGATGTTGACAACGATCAATTAAGAACTTTAGTCAAAGCCAATCCACGCACAACTGGTCGACAACTTGTCTGAATTGGACGTAACGTATACGACGATTTCCAACCATCTGAAAGAGATTAGAAAGACAAAAAAATGAATGTCTCACGAATTGAACGACAAACAAAAGAAATGTAGTTATGAAGTGTCCTCTTCCTTTCCTTTATGCAGCAAGAACGGCCTGTTTCTCGATCGGATTGTGACTTTCGGTGAAATGTGGGTGTGTTACGACAACCGGTGACGCTTGGCTCAGTGCTTAGATGCTGACGAAGCTCCACAACACTCCACGGAGCCAGAGTTGCACCAAAAGAAGGTAATGTTGACTGTTTGGTCGTCTGAGACCGGTTTCATCTATTAGATTTTTTGTTGGTTTTTTAATCCAAGCGAAACAATTACAACGGAGAAGTATTATAAACAAATGGATGAAATGCATCAAACTTCAGCAACGCCTAGCATTAGTCAATAGAACAGGCCTAATCTTCCTCAACGACAATGTGCGACTGCACGTTGCTAAACCGACCCTGAATAAGTTTAACGAACTAGGCTAAGAAACTCTGCTTCATCCGCCATACTTTCCAGACCTCTAATTTACTGAATACCACTTTTTCAAGCATCTCTCAACTCGACAACTTTATGTATGAGAAATGCTGCAAAAACCTAAGTGATATGAAAAACGCCTTCGGCGACTTCTTCATCACCAGAACGCAAGATTTTTACGTTACTGACATAAATACACTTGTTTCGCGTTGGTGGTTTTTACGTCGATCAATGAATTTTTGTTTGAGCCGAGGTATGTCCATTTAAATTTAAAAGTTAAAAAACCGCAAGAACTTCCTTGTCGACCTGATAATTTTGCTTGTATTTTTTTTATTTGGCTTGACTGTAAGAGTATTCACTAATCTGCTGATTGACTAGGGTTCCATCCTCAGCGGAATCATACCAAAGATTTTTTTTTTAAATGGTAGTTGGTGATTCCTTAATCTAAGAAGAGGATAAGGGTAAGTGGAGTTATCCTGGGAATGGAGTGAAGCCATCGATGTAGCAGATAATGGAAAGAGAGCCTTCGGGTCGCCCTCTACTACTTAGTCTACCTTAGCGTTTTGGATTTTCTTTGTGTTCATTTTTCCAATGATTATCAAGGATTATTTGCAATTTTATGCACCAGAAATTCCATGATTTATTTTTTATTTTTAAAGACATTTTCTGGCTCTTTTCTTCTTCGTTTTTTTTTTCTTTTCCTTTTTCCCTCCCCCACCCCCGCCCCCACCCCCTTTTTTTGAAAACTATCGAAATGTTTCTCGATGGCTGACAAATGTATTTGTTCTGTCTAGTCATTTGACAAAACCCGACATTGTTAAACTTTGTTTTCTGCTCTTCTATTGCGTTTTTAGTTTCTTTACACAGAAAAACATTTGTATTTGACAATGTTTTTGTTCTTATCGACAATTCGTCTCTTTTAAATTTCTTAAAATCTATCATTGAATTTTTAATTGATTCTTGGCACTAATTTTATTTTATTTTTTTTAATTTTCAACCTGTTTGATTTCGTTGCGTTTAAACATTCTGGTTCATAAAACTTTGATTGTCCAGACATTTTTTTTTTTACACAAACAACTTGAAGGCTGTTACAATTTGCTTTTAAATGTTAATATTTTTTCTACACAAAACCAATTGAAAAACAAAAATTCTTTCGTTTTTATATTGAAAATACTATGCAGCATCACTTAAATCAACAAATAAATTTTTCACAAATATCTGCCCAATTCGTATCCTCGTCTATTTATGGAGCTGTGAAGCTACGTACGAAAGTGTGACGGCGTCTTCCATCCTTGTTATAAAGTACTGCCTGGTGCTGTGGACAGAACGCATCTGCTCGTCTTTCTTGTTTCTTTTTTGCAATTATTTTTAAACTACGTCCCCCGATGTTGACAAATGTTTTGCTCGCAGCTGTCATCCGCAAAATAGAACGAGTTGGCTTGCTTGTTTTTTTTTTGGGGGGGGGGGCATTTTTTTGTATTGTATTTTGGAAATAAGCATACGAACCAAAAAAATGTTTGTTTTTTTTTTGTCCTTTTGCTTATTTAAAAATGAAGACGATTTAAAACAAATTTAAAAAAATAAACAAACTTGTTCAATTTTGCAGATGACAGCTCCGAGCAAAATCTTTTGTAAACATTGGGAAGTGTAGCTTGACTATAACCCTTCCCACCTCAATCGAAGTTCTCGAAGATCAATGAGCCTCTTTCTGGGGCTAACACATGATTTCTCTATGCAATAGACATTCAAGTTCTCTCTCAAACGTCGAGTTTATAAAGCAAAAATCCTTATTAAACTGATTTTTTTTTAACTCGATCATGGGTTAGGAGATTGCTCCGACTTTTTCATAGGTTGGCTGGTATTGCACTGCCTCCAGGAGTTTCCAGTCCAGATGGTGACCCTCAGGGAAGAATTCAAAAACAATCAGAAAATAGACTGTACTTACTCACTTTCATCTTACTTTTTGTAACTTGGCGCCTTTTCGTTGTTTGACGCAAAATAGTTTTTCTGTCACGTATTTATCAGTCAAATACATTATAGTATATATTTCCTTTAGTCTATTGGATTCCAGGACACATTCATCTAGTCTGATTGAGTATCGAGCTTAGTGTTGTAACCATAGGCAACATCACTTATAGAAGCTGCGCCATTCCTACAGTAATTCAGTGTAGGGTAGCCATGCCAGGATTTTAATCGAGCTTCAAATACTGTCTTTTAAAAAAAGGAAAGTTTGCTCATGCTAAGTCTTCCTGACAAACCCTTGCACAGTGAGACTTTAGACACTTGGATTTGATGTGCAAGCTGATTTCTTTTTCTCTTGTATCTGTAACAACAAACTATTTTAAAATGTCAACACCATATTTGCTCAATGACGCCTTACACTTTGATGCTCTATATTTTTATAGCGTTACACGTAGGCTCTATATTGCGCGCTTTCCACGCTAGTAGAGGAAACAAGGGGATATCCTCAAAAAGGTTGATCCAACGCAGTTAGTTTACTTGTTAAAAAAATATACGTTTCTTTATCGTTACGTTTCAATTCACACTTCCTCCCATGATGAAACTTCCTATACACGTATCTCTAATAACTACTAACAGAATTATTCATTCTCTTAAGTTGTTTTTGTCTGAGAAAAAATATTAAATCAACGTATTAAACGATTTGTAATAGAATTTATATCGTTCCGGAACGGGAGTCATCGGGTACATTTTCAAGGGTGGGATATAAAAGTGGATTCCGAGGAAATCATCATTCTTGTGGAGTAGCTTGGAGAGGACCACAAGACCACAGTCATAGAAATCGTATCCTACACACACAGGTGTGTGTGTGATACATATATATATATAGGTGTGTGTGTGTGTGTGTTTCAAATAAGTCTTCGCTTTAACGTTTATTGAGAATATGTGTAATTGTTTTAAGAATTACTTATTTAAGTTTGTATTTTGTTCGTATTGTATATAAATTAAAGTATTGTGGTTATTAAATCTGGATTATCCACGGGTCAGACAAAGTTCAATTAACAGCTATTTGAAATCATATTTGTTCATCTTTGACGCTTTGCTTTAATATAGCATGTTCACCTCTCAATGCACAGACTGTATATGAACACAACTTGAAAAGTTCCATTTATTTTGCTTTTCTTAACAATTCTTATTTTTGTGATACATTGAAGGTTCTCCTTGTTTGAATCTACCTCCCTTAATTTGTGAAGCTGCCTCGCGAGATTTTCAATTCAGTTTCCAACTGAAGTTTGAAGTTTTCGAAACTGACTCATGAAAAATGAGTGAAGAACTAACTGCAGTTTGAAACCGAATTGAAGGTCTTTAAATTCAACATGATTTTTTATTCTACACCCTTCCCCTTTCCTACACACCTGAGTCCTTGTTTTTTTTTCTTCCTGACTGTCACATGGAATCCCGGTCTTTTGATGGTTATCTTCAGGCAAATATTTTACGATTGTGAACTCGTCATTTTTTTTGGTTACAAATTTGATTGCTTGCTGTTTAAATAAGGAAACATTAAATTTAAGATTATAAATGATATTTACTTTGACATAGGTTTTATATGCTGGAATGTGTTGAACTGTTTTTAGAAATTGACTTCCAATCTCTGGACAGGTTTTCATTTATCCTTCATTCTCCCAAATACATAATTATCCCTTATGTTTTCGTCTGTATTCTCATGCCCTCTGACCATAACTCTTCTACATTAACTCTCATCTTTTCTGTCAATGTAACCAAACTAACGAAGTCTTCTTTTGGTTTTACATAGCATTCTCATCTTTAATAGGCAGATCGCATGGACGCATATATTTAAAAACCTGAGATTATAAATAATCAGATTTAATTTGATGTACGTTTTACATGCTGACATGTGTTGAGCGACTTTTTCGAATACCTGCTTTTTTGTTTTATATTTCTTCTCGAATTTCGTGATAGGATTACTGAAGGACATGTATTTTTCTATTAATATGAAATAGTATCTTCTTCTAGAGATTTTGTATAAACGTATATACGTAACACTCCTCTACCGACAACAAACATCTTTTCTGACCTCCGTGTAAGAACGTCATTGCGAAAATGCTCTTCTGTAGTCCTGAACCAATACTAATGTTTCAATGTTTTCTTTTTTAATTTAATTAAAGAATATTACAATTAATATTCTCATCTCAGATCAGGTCTTTATCTACCCCTCATTCTCTTAAATACATAATCACTATTTTTTGCATTCTAATGCCATCTGGTCCCACCCCCTTAAGTCGTTTACATCTATTAAAACAGGAACTTTCGTCCATTCCTTCACTAAACTAATGAAGTCTCATTTTCTGAACACCTTTTTATTGTCTAGATTTAATCTTCCTTTGGGATAATTAAATCTAGCCTATCTTTCAGACTGCTATATTACATCTACCGTATAATTTTCATATCTGTTCTCCTCAGGCAACATATTTCAATCATCACCGAATAGATTCGCTTCTATACATCATGCTGCGTACACATACTTGATAGACTCTCCCATTGACTGATAATGAAAATGCTATGCTGGTTGGTAATGCCGGAAGTTCCTTGCAGTTACTGCATCACTCTTAGCTGTTATTGAACTTGTACTTATTGACCAAAAAAGTTGATTATGTAGACAAATTGAAGGCAGTAAACAGACATAACATACAAATAATTCATACATATGTAAATTTCCTGCTTCTATCACTGCCGTATCCGACAAAGCACCAATAAAAGTTTAAAATATCAATATTTTATACTAATTGACCTTTTTCAGGTATCAATACATCTATTATCACCAATAAGTACGACACTGGTCGAAGAATTCAGAGCAGCCGTATTATACGAAATTTAAATCATAATTAACCTTTAATGACCTGAATTATGATGTAAATGATGATATTCAATTTTAGTTATAGTTTAAAGGGTAATTATACTCTGATCGTCTTCAAACTGGAAAAATTATGAAGTTCAATAGTTAAACTACTACTGAGAATTTTTGCGTTACATAAACTGTGTTATTATTATCCATATTGCTTGAAAAAATATTTTACAACAAAGTCCTCCACTCTCTGAGACGGATGACCGCATACTTAATGTAAGCAATGGACAGTTGCAATCTAGCATCTATATGTACAGAGTGTTTGAATCAACTATCAATTGTTTATTTCATTATATTAATTTATTAACGACTGAACGAATTAGTTCAACCAGGTAATAAAAGATTAATTATCAATATGTTGCAAACCTCAGTATTCCATTTTCCACTGTAAATCGATTGTTGAATTCATCGATGAGTGGAAAATATTATTATATTGTCTAGCCTCATCAGGGTCCTTTAAAACTGTCTTCATTATCAGGTTGTATATTTTATTTCATGCTTGTATATTTTTAGTCGATAATGATGACATAGGGATTTGAAGGGCTGATTAAGACATCCGATATCATATTTTGCAGCATACGATGAAAATGTTTAATGGTGCGTTCCTCAAATTTTTATACGCTATACAACAACAAATGCAAACCAAAATTTCGAATATATGTAAACATGATTAAACATGCCTACACTTTATAACATATATTTGGTCTTCTGTTTTAAACCGGTTTTATAAATCGGATAATTTTTCAAGAAAACTAGCATTTCAGCCCGGCGTTGCCCGTGTGTTTGAATGTATGTGTTGAGCAAAAAAAAAGTGGTAGTAAGAAGGCAGGTTCGAACCCGTACCGCAAAGGAGGAAAGGAACGGGGAAAAAAGTGACGTCTTTGCTGTTACACACACCGCCAAACCAGAAGTGACGTAGGTTTTAATTAAGGCTAGACAATCGAAAGGAGAGGATTACTTTTAAAAATATCGGCGAAAAAAGCGACCCCCCCCCTGTAGAAAGTGCCAAGTTGAAGGTAAAGATCGAACTTCAAAACGATACTGATTTTGTAAAAATCCGTCGTCTCTGTTGAAAGTTTTAGGCAGACATGCATACATACACACATTTATATATTGGTAACTAAAAGTTTTCGACCCAAACCGATTAAAAAGCTTGCCCTATCTCTGAATACCTTTTATGTAAATTTTCAAATGTTTACACCAGAAATTGTCTGAGTAATTTGGTAGACCGCGGAGGTCAAATTTTTTAAAATTTGACTCCTATTATGACCCCTTAACATTTATTGTTTTGGGCTCAAATCAAGTTATTAAGTTAGACCCATGCCCAAGGAACCTATATCTAAAATTTCAAGTGTTTAGACCCAACATTTTCGGAGGAGTTTGGTAGAGTTCTCAAAAGTCAAATCGTTGAATCTTGACCCCTTAACAGCCAAATTTCTGGGCGAAAACCGATTACAAAAATTTTTCCAAATCTTAGTACCCTGTATATCAAATTCCGAGTCTGTAGACTGAAAATTGAGTTATTGCGTAGGTAAATGTACACACACAGACACGCTCACTTTTATAGATATATAGATAGACTATCTCGGCTAAATAACGTATAATTGTTATTGATATGTTATTAACGACCCAACACATTGCGCTACTTCTTCAAAAAAATTAATAATTGGTGCCATGTAACCTTATACATGTTCTGCCTTATCTTATATGGAGTGCGGGTAATTAATGCCGTTTAATATACTGCCAAAGTTTTATTTGATGTGCCCGTTCTTAGCATGACGCGTAATAAGTTAATTCCATCATGAACCAACGCGAGAAACTGTGCAACTCAGAACTGGATCGTGTGAAATTAAACATGTCCTGCCCAAGACACACGCTGCATGACGACGCATTACGATCGTAGGAAATGTTAGATAAGTTTTCTACAATGTACTCTCGAGCTAATTTTTTGTTCAGTACAAGGCTATACACTCGACAGTGCATGCAACAGTCGTGAGCTGGCTTGTTCCTTGTAAACCGAGGTATGTCTCTAGCAGTTCTATGAGGTCCACTTTCCCAGGCTTTGCTTTCTGCCTTTAAGAAGAGATTAGTTTATTGTTAATCGTCAAAGGCGCTCCTAATAGTGAATGCTGACTGGGCTGCCCAGGCTTGTTTTGAAGGCCAAAGTACTCTTTCTCTATAGTGCTATGTGTTCAAATTCCAATTCCTGACCCTTTAGTCACATCATCCTGCTGTGGAAAGGAGATAAATAACTCCAGTTTCTTGACTGGGTACAAGAATGTTACACTAGAATAAAAAAAATTAATTTTTCTATTCCTTTAATATTTACAACAGGATCGAAATTCTCTCTAAAAATGAATCATGTCAATTTGAATGTTAAGTGATGTAATTTCTATGTTGTTTAACCTTTATCTTGTCGACTGTAGCATTTATTTTTCGATTTTTTTCTGCATTTTCATGCCAAACAAGGCACAGTGCCATTTTAATGTAGGGTCTGGAGCTACTATCTGGGTATAAGAGACATAATTTGCAGAGATACTATGTAGGGAGTTGAGCAGCAAGATGCCTGTTTGTATTAAACCTGAACTTCTGCATGTCAGTACAATTTGAAGCGGGGACCCGGAAGGGAGTTCTAAAATCTAGCAGTTCTAGGGAAGAAACTATTAGAGTAGAAGGATTTCCGAGACTTCTATTGTATAGTGATGGGGTTTTGCTGCTTGTGGGGTGTGTCGGGGTATTTACTTGGAGGGAGTACAAGCTTTAAGTTCGTTAAAGCACCTACCATTAAAACACTTGTAAATCGGGTAGAGGGATGCAACATTTCGTCGATGGGCCAGAAGTTGCAGCCTAGCTGGAAATGGGGGGACTTATTAGGTTGGCGACTCTTAAACCCTGTCCAATAGTGAGAGACCATGCAGCAGTCTTGGTAATACACTTGATAAATCTGTTCCAACTCCTGTTTTATATAAGTTTATCATGGCTTGCAGACTACATAACTATTTGTAGCAGTTTATATGGGAGCAATATGCATGAACTATTAAAATAAAGTTAGTTTAGTACAGATGTGTGATAAAAATCGAATTTAAAATAAAATGACTTCCACTCTCTTTCAAGAATATTTCATTTAGGGAACAACGCTAGAAAATGCAGACGAAAATTCTTTCATGTCTGATGGGCCAATAGATACGTTTTTAATCGTAATGGGTTAATGGAAAATCTAGTAAACTTACGCATGAGGAACCGTTGAAAACTGTCCATACAACACAAGAGAAACACATATTTTCTTGACTAACTTTCACTTCCAAGCTTTTAAAACCTTGTACTATCAAACTGTCTACTAAACAAGTATTACCAAAGTGTGTTAGAACATGTTGAAAAACTAAATCTCTGCTGATTTAAATTTCTATGCTTGGCGGTTATTTAATTGGACCCTTCGGGTAATGGGTTGAGTAAAATAGGCCCTTTCCCTCCTTTTTGATAAATGACATTTTGTAACAGTATCCACTATATCAGTTATCCTTTGTGTGTTAATGGATGACGTCATCGTTTTGTGACGTTTTCCAGTATGCACGTTGTCAAGATAAAAAATAAGATCATGAGACTTAATACTTTACTATACCCTCTGGATTTCGACAGTTGGTCTTGTGAATTAATGAATGAGTGGATATATGCGTACTCATTAAGAATAATCTTAATACTGCACTGATTTTTTTTAAATTATATTTTCACCCCAAACAAGACACATTACCACTTTGATGTAATGGGCTACTATCGGGGGGCATAAGCTACATGGGTACTATGTGGGGAGTTGGGTAGCAAGATGTCGGTCCACGTTACACTTGAACTTCTGCATGTTAGTACAATTGGAAGCAGGAACCGGGAAGAGAATTCCAAAGTCTAGCAGTTCTGGAGAAGAAACTACTGGAGTAGAAGGCTCTCTTACATCTAAGGATCTTTACTGTGAAGGGGTGGCTTGCAGTTCGTTAGATCATTCACCGGTAAAGTATTTGTAGAACAGGCAGGGTTGGATTATATTTGATATTAGCATTAATGTTTTAATTTTTGGAAATCTACGTCCCCTCCATAAAATGCGCTTTGTATAATTCATCACTGATTTTTTTTTCTTAGAATTATTCGGAAGTGACTTTTCCAGAGCATTTTTTAAGTAATCAAAAGTGACTTTTCCAGGGCGTTCGTCGTCAAGCCCAAATAACAGCCTCTTTTTAATGTTTTGCAATGTTAAATGTTTTTCGTTAATTAGCGTCCCAAATTCTCGCATAAAAAAATGAATGGATCTCTTAGTAAAATGGAGTTATCTCCCTCAGACTAGTGACGGATTATTCAAAAGCGCCTGAAAAAAAAACAAAGCACTCACTAAATAGATAACGGTCGGTTCATAGGTCATCTATATTTTATTTTAGTAGCACAAAGACAGCGTCTATCATCTCTTTATGACGTCAGCTAATATGCACACCGGCGAAAAAATATCAAACATGATACAGTAGTAGCTTTATTTGGCATATTTATATATTTTTCCTTTTGTGTAAGAGAATTTAATGGAATTTTGTTATTACTGAAATAGATTTAGGATGCAAAACATAAGATATATTTTTTAGATTTCTTATCTTTTATGTGATGTAGAATATGGAAATATTTTTTCTGCAAATCACGAAAAAAAATGTCCTGTTCTTAAAGTAGTTTTCCTATTGCTCGGGGCGGGGGAGGCGTTCTTAGTTGTCACGTGCTCTTCTCTCCCCTTCAACCCAACAACCTACTCATCTGCCTATTCTGTCGTTCATTGAAACTGACATCAATCCAATAAAAAAAAAAACTTTCAGGCAGACATTCGATACAATCAACAGACTTATAAGTAGGATAAGTCACCTTAGTTTTTTTTTCTTTTTTAGTAGTTGCTTAGGAACGGAAACTTGATCAGTTTTGTCAACAACCTGATAAAAGATATCAAGCCGAAAAGAAATTGATACGCCAATGTCATTTCACAGCCGCATGAGAAAATGAGCTTTCTGCCGATAATGACGTCGTTTTCCTTTTTAAGAGAAAAGCAATTGGCCACTATTTGTTGTTTCTTTATCACGCTACATTAATCAGACAGGAGTGTGGTGGACAGATAAGCTATTTTAGTAGGGGTGTGCATTGTTAAGTCCAGTAAATAAGATCTATGACCATGGAATTTAGGATGCAAAATTTTGTAGTACTTAAATTTGTTTCTGCGCACATTGTATGTGCATACACCAACCTGAATTTATAAAAAAAAAAGAAAAACAATTTTTGGCCAAACAAGATTTCCTGAATTTATTCGAAATCGTCTTTGAACCACCTCTTTAAAAAAAGCCAGATTTTCCTTCAGTAAACTAGTTTAGCCGAAGTTCCCCGATCGGCGTCCCTCTGTTTGACAGCCTTAACTCTCACAAAGCACCACACACACACACACACACACACACACACACACACACACACACACGCTGCTTGAACCCTTTTGTCGTCTGCTCACTTATAACGAATTTACTCATTGAAATATTCTCAACCTTTCTCACTGAACCTTCTTTCTAATATGAACAACAACTTTCAATGAAATACGCATTACCTTTTTCAGATCCGTGTAATGCACAGCTCAACTATCGACTCTGACTTCTTCGAGATCACAATTAAGCGATCACCCTCAAAGTCCGGGCCGTATACAGAATACGGACTGTAATTTTCAGATAAGATTTTCAAGTAAAAAATTTCACGGCATCTTTTGTATATTATTATTTTTTATTTTTTTTTTTTTTTTTTGGTAAAAGTGCAGAATAGTAAGTGACCCTCTTCCAATGTTAAGAATGGATTTCTGAATGTTATATCATCACGATTTTTATTCTGCATAAGAACACTAAGCTCATATATTGTGATAATCTTTGTGCGAATGAAAAGGTAATAATGGTAAAACCGCCTCTGCTTTGAGTAAAACTGCACCTTCTGTTCTATTAATCGTATATCATGAATTAGCTACGCTAGGTTTTGAACTCCGATATTAAATCTATTTTAGCAAAATGCAAAAGCACGTTTGTTCGTAAATTTATCACGAGATAAATTTCGAGTGTTTTTCGATCTAAAAGGTTTGTCTGTAGTCCACCTCCTCGACAAAAATAGATTGTCGTTGCTCTGAAGTCGCATTTGTGATGTAACAATCAAAGCTTCTGTGATTTCGTCTACCAGCTGTAAGCTGAGGCCCCAACTTTCTGGCTTTGGAGAATATGGAGCCACCCTTTAATATCCATTGCTCCCAGGTCCACTCTAACCCGGAGTGGTAGTTCCTATTAGGGTTCCAACTATGGGTTAAATAGAAACCAACTTGAAAAAAAACAAATATGTTCTTTTAAGAATTGTTTCAAATCACTGGATTCAGCAGTAAATAAGCTGAAAAGGGTTGATATGCCGTAAAGCAAAAAAAAACAACGGCTAAACCCACCTGTAAGCTACTACAATGGATAACAGAATAGAATAAATATCTCCAATAATCTAGAGGGCGAGGACCTTTTATCCTCTCTATTTCCTCTTTCTCTGAGAATAATAGACGTTCCAGGCCTATCTCGGTGCTATCGTTCTATTCATGGTATTTGCTTGGCTGAGCTATCTATTGGCCGCCACTTCTATATAACATTCGCCTTAGACACTTGTCTAACTACAACCACTATTATCAATACCCTTAGATTCTGTATGTGTCTAAAACTAAGCAAAAATTATGAGTTTCTTTCACAGAAGTGTCCGTCTTTAAAACACGATGCCACGAGGATGTTTTCCAGCAGACTATAACATAGTCGTTTCAAATCTAATGTAAATACGTTATTGCTGAGTCGTCCTTTTAAATAATAAAACGCTATAAAAGTTCCGTCATTAACAATCATCACGGTGTTATCGCAGTTGATCTGACACTCATTCACCGTGATCTTCAAGTAGCCTTTAGTGACTGCACATCCTCTGGTTAAAAAAGCTCTGAATAGCTCCTGCTTTTTTGTGTTTCTTTCGATAAAGCTAGTATTCTACGTCAGTTTTTCCACCGCTTGCTCCCCACTCAAGACAATGGTAAACAAAGTTGAACCTTAGAAAACACGAACAAACGCACTTGGTTAACCTGCCAGAGAGAAAGAAACTTTCTACCTCAAAACGTGTCAGTACGAACTTCCTTCCATAACGCAACTTTGGGTACACGTAACTGCATTTCTGCTATTAGCATTTAATGGAATTTTCCATTCTTTAGTTATTGCTAAAAGTTAAAAATATATAAATAAAGGTGTGTAGACGGTAAACCCATTTACACAGTGGTCCACTTACATCCTAGAAAAACGCACGAAACAAGACATTCAAACGTTTTTGAGTGGAGTTTGTATCTTTGTCATATTTACGAAATTGCGCCTGTTTTACTGTCCGACTTTAGGTACCTTTCTTCATAGTGGAACATTTCAGATAGAATTCAGACAAAAATGTTTCATCTAGACGTCTTTAATTCCTTTTGAATAAACTCAAATAAACTGACGGGACACGGCATGAAAGTAACAACCCCAATAGAAGTTTTGTATTTGAATTTCTGTAGAGATTACATGAAAGGGCACCTAAGCAATATTGATGAATAAAACGACTAAAATATAAATAGTGACAATTTCACAGTCGTATTCCTCATCTGTGATTTTTTTTTTTTTGCTCGTATATTTAAAATATTCCACCGGTATGGACGCAAACCCCACAATATTGTACCTCCGTTTGTTCAAACTAACATATCTATATATTAATACGATAGCGCGTGTGTTATTTTGTGTGTCGTGATTACATTTTTTTTCTTTTGAGTGACTGTCGTTTAATTGCTATGTTCCTCCATTTCTTATAATAAATAATTTTACAGAGAATTCTTCATAAGTTTTAGTTTTGGTTAAAGCTGATGCACCAAAGTCATATGGATATATTTTTTATTTTTTAAATAATAACGTTATACTACTTATAAGAATCGAAGAAAATTGACTCTATAATAAAATACACGTAATCTGCATAAATTAAAATATATTTAAGCGTATTTTACGGTCCGACTACGCCGAGCGTCCCTACTAAATTAGATAAATACTTTTGCGGTTTTAACAAAAGAGTTATAATATATTGGGAGGGGTCTCCATTTACGCTGAGCATCCACAGAATACCAATATTAATATATTACATATGAAAGAGTCCGCAGTGGAATTTCCACAGGTCCTGCTAGTAATTATTTAATTACTGATTAACATAGTTTTAGACTATATTTGGGTATGGATGCTCATCTTCAAATCTTAGTTATAGTTTAATATTTTCATTCTACGGACATCTGGCGCAAACGCAGACCCTATAATATTATTGTGCAATCTTTGAACTTTATAGATACTGCACATTAATGTAACATTAAACACTAAGAAAACCGTTTTAGTTTGATTTTCACGTACGACACAGCTGTGGTATTGGAGAAAATTTTAAAGAATTACATTTTTGGATTAGATTTTCGTTCGGATCATTCCATCTTTTCAAAAAGGGGTAAAGGGTGATAATGTATTGCGAACATGGGATTTACTTAGTATATTATTATATAGCAAGCCACGATGAGAACAGTTAAGATCTATAAATAACGAGATGTCGTCTTCAAACTATTGTAAAATATTTAGCCAATAATTTTTTATCCTTTCACAATCTAATCCAGTTCGACTTATAAATGGGTCTAAATTTTTTCAGTGATGTTTCATGTTATTTTGCAAAACACGTTCAGATGTTCTACGTCACATTATAGCTGGCGTTGTATTTCTTATGGGATAAAGGGTTTCAGGTTTAATATGCGCCTTCTAACAACACGATAAGTCGATGCTGATCAACTAAAGGCTTGTGACTCTAGCACAAAATTACACGACATAAAAAAAATCGCTAGCAAGAATATATAAGGAGAGTAGACAGTGGGCTTTGGTTTTACTTTCGGCAGCCTCGTAATTCTTGCTTCTCTTATTTTGTCCGTTAGTCCTTACATTCCAAGAGTTATGTTTCTTATAAAGGAAGAATCGTTGTTTCTGTGTTGGAATCTAACAGTTATCGTTGGCTATTTTTTACCTAGTATTTTAGCTCCGTATATCAAGTGGTTTCATGCTGTGTCTAAAGCGACTTCCATTATTTATACACACACACATATATATATATATATATATATATATATATATATATATATATATATATATATATATATATATATATCTTATGTCAGAAAGTGACTTATACAATCAGGTATGCCCAAGCCTCTTTCTTTTACAACTCACCAGTTTACCATACAATACGGTTTCTAAAAAGTATCGGGTGCTCGATATCTTTGGTTTTATGTTAGACTAGCAGGCCGCTCGGCATTGTCTGTTCGTAAAATACGCTTAATTATATTTTGATTAATGCACATTTCGTATTTATTATATTATGAGGCCCAATATAAAGTAAAGATTTAAAAAGTAAAAAATAGATTCGTGCGCCATCACCGAGAATCGAAACCAAAACATTTAGCTAACGATTCACTTTTTCCTTTGACGTTAATGCCTGAGCTATGAAGACACGTTTGCTGCGAGGCTAAAAATTAAAACATGAACGAATAACTATTATGTTACGCATGCATATTCGTAATGTCGTCGTTCGTCATTCATCTGACAAATTTAATTTTTGTTAATTTTCACACGTTTGCACTGATTTTCCCCGGCTAAAACCCAAATATAAAGTTCCGCACGGATTCGAATACCTTATATATATATATATATATATATATATATATATGTGTGTGTGTGTGTGTGTGTGTGTGTTTCATGTCCGTAGACCACAAACTGACAGGAGTTTGGCAAAAAATTTTAAACATATATGAGGTTTGTGCTTACTATAACTTTTTTACTCAAGTATAAATCATGTAGAACATCTGCTTGAATATAATTACACGTAATAGTTAACTAAAGATGATCATCCCATGAGAAAACCGAAAAAAACTAATAGAGAATTAATTGAAATGAATGTTTAAAAGAATATGCAAACTACTAGATTCATTTGCAGATGAATGCAATTCAACGACCAATATATAAGAAAGTTGTATTTTCTTTTTAAATAAATAGAAAAAAGGGTTTTTTTAATATGAATATCAATACACACAAAAAACAAATCCATAGATTGTGTTAAATAAATAAGACATAGTTGTGTTTAAAGTAATAACTTTATATTGCAATATGCGATGATGATGGGTGTGATGGTTTAATATCGGTTTTATGTGCCGATATGTGTTGGGCGTCTTTTAGAAATTCTTCCAAACTATCCAATCTCGGAGCATAGTTAAATGAAGAATCCATAAGTTTCGGGAAGAAAATAGAAGGTAATAAAAAGCAAAATATATTATACAATGCTGAAATGCGTAGGTGGGATTTGAATCCAGAATCAAACATAACCCCCTTCAATACGGCAGAGTGAACAATTAATTTTTTTTAGTCTACACATCTATTGTTCGACATATTATGAATAGCGCTAAATTGGCATCGGCTCACACTTGTAAAAATGTCTGTCCTTAATAAACAATATTGGTTGTTCCATGCTTAGTGTTCTGTTATTAAATCATTAAAACCCTGTATGCAAAAGGAGTGGTTTCTGTGGATTAATGTGATCCTCTTGTGGGGAGTTCCTCTATTTTCGCAAACTTGTCACTAGTCTTCATTTCCCCACGATATTTCCATATTCGTTGCCGTAACGTGTGTGATATGTGTGTATATGTATGAGAAACGATAATAGAAAATATGCGAATGAAAAGGAAAACTTAAAATAAATAATCAACGTTTCGTCTATATTTCACAGGACATTATCAGGATTGAGTAAAATAATGCTGACGAAACAGGTTAAACACCACACGCGAGTGATGGGGGAACGAATTTGTGTTCCTTCTTACTCTGCAAAAGAATTTACAAATGTGTTTGTAAGTAAGAAGGGACATAAAGTTTCTACCCTCATCACTCGGATGTGGTCTGTAACCTGTTTCCTCGGCATTTTTTTTAATTCATTTCTGATAATGTCACCTGAAATAAGGATGAAACGTGGATTACAATTTATCTATTTTAGGTTTTCCTTTTCATTCGCATATATATATATAATGAATGCTTTGACGATAATTACGGTTTTCAAAAGGCGAACAATTAAGATACATCTGTCTTACTTAAAAATTGCTAGGTTTATTTATGGTGTCTTTTACATATAAAAAAACCCACCCAATACTTTTGCTGATGAGGAGACTTTGTTTAAAAAAAACTGTCAAAATTATTGTCCGTGGCTTAATGTCTATCACAATAAAAACATCGTTTCCGAAACGATCGTACAAATTATTGACTTTGCTGTTGTTCCTTATGAAACATTTTTAATTCTAATTTGAATTTTAAATTATCAATCACATTACTAATATATATATATATATATATATATATATATATATATAAGCAAGCAACTCGACGTTACTCATACGTAAAATATATTTTGAGGCAGGTTTCGTATTATTATTATTACATAGCTAATTTTCGATTGTTTATCATATTGTAGTCCGTATATAGCGATTTCAAAACTATAAAGACGACTGGAGTACGATCAGCTAAATTCGAAACAATAACATATAGCTCTGCAGCGTTATTTGTTATCTCGGCTAAGTCCATATCAAAACAAAAAAAATAACTCTGTTAAACGTATAAATGTAAATTTGCGTAAGTGTAGAACTTACAAATTACATCGAATTACTGTTTTTTTTCAATTGTAAACCTTTAGCAGCTATTTTTGGCTAAAAGTAAAAGCGATTTTGTTTCACAGGTTCTAATACCCCATATATTAAGTTTCAAGTATGTAGACCACAACTTGAAAAAACAGTTTGGTAGACATTTTCGTGATAGAATAATTTACTCTAAATATAGCTTCAAGTGCTATGCAATTATGCACAAATAAAACTGTGCGTAATAGTGGAATAAAAGTAATCATCCAAAAAGAAAACAGAAAAAAACAGTGACGTAATTGTTCTTTTTTTTAAGAAATGTAAATTAGTACAAACACAAATCTGCGTGAAAGGTAATGGCGTACATTCCAACATAGCTATTTAAAAGGCGGCTGCATGCGTACAAAGATGTGTGTGTGTGTGTGAAAAGTGATAAGATACATACGAACATCAATGTGTGCGAAAGATAACGTACGAGCAGGCACACGTGTGATAACGTACGTCCAAAGGTTAATGTGCGACGCGTGATAACGTACATGCAGACATGTTTGCGAACGGTGAAAACGTACATGCAAACATAAATGTGTAACGTGTAATGAAGAAAATGCGAACATAGATGTGTTTGAAAGGTGATAACGTACTCCGAATATATATATATATATATATATATATATATATGAAGTGGGATAACATGCGTACAAACAATTATGTGAAATGTGATAAACTACGTACAAACAGATGAGTGGCTCTGTTTAGGATATTAAGCAGTTCTATAAGGAAACCTCCACAGCACTACTAAAACCAATTTCCTGAACCCCCCCTTTAAAGGGTGGAGTACTGTTGCCACATCTGGCAGGAGCTGCTAGAAAGTCCTTATCCTGCCTTGACAGGGTTCAAAATAGACTTCGTAGCCTAGTGAGAGATGCTCACAGAAGAAACGTTGTCAGCCTTTCTCTACTTTATCGTTATTTTCATGGTAATTGCTCGTCTGAGCTCCAATCTATGGTCCCCCTCGCCAAACTTTTACGAGAAACACTCATCTAGCTGAAAATACTATCAATAATTTCCACCCACTCTCTATCTGTACCTAAAGCTAAACGTAGATTCCATGAACAAAGTTTCTTTCTTAGAACTGCACACCTGTGTAAGTCTCTATTTGCCTGCTTTCCGGCTGACTATTATATGGTCGTCTTCAAGTCCAACGTAAACAAGTTCCCCTTAAGTAATCCAATTTACTACATTCCTACTACTAACAATTACATTTTCCCATTGACCACTGTACACTTATTAACCCTTATCTTCGAGTGGCCTCTGGCCTTGATAAGTGGTGACTCCTTTGTAAAAAAAAAAAAAATTAAGTGAGCAGTGAAAAAAGAACAGAGTGCTACTAAAAGAACCAACTATAATTCAGGATACCTCCGGAGTACTACTAAACTGTCTCGTTTTCCTCATGTTTGTTTGTAGTTAAAAACAAAAATAGATTTTAAAAAAGTGATTTTCACTCGATTTGCAAGATTGTCACGCTTAGAATTTTAATTTATTTCGATGTCACGCTTAGAATTTAAATTTATTTCTATGTCACGCTTAGAATTTAAATTTATTTCTGTCACGCTTAGAATTTAAATTTATTTCGATGTCACGCTTAGAATTTGAATTTATTTCTATGTCACGCTTAGAATTTAAATTTATTTCTATGTCACGCTTAGAATTTAAATTTATTTCTATGTCACGCTTAGAATTTAAATTTATTTCTGTCACGCTTAGAATTTTAATTTATTTCTATGTCACGCTTAGAATTTTAATTTATTTCTATGTCACGCTTAGAATTTTAATTTATTTCTATGTCACGCTTAGAATTTAAATTTATTTCGATGTCACGCTTAGAATTTAAATTTATTTCGATGTCACGCTTAGAATTTAAATTTATTTCTGTCACGCTAAGAATTTAAATTTATTTCTATGTCACGCTTAGAATTTAAATTTATTTCTATGTCACGCTTAGAATTTAAATTTATTTCTATGTCACGCTTAGAATTTAAATTTATTTCTGTCACGCTTAGAATTTAAATTTATTTCTATGTCACGCTTAGAATTTAAATTTATTTCTATGTCACGCTTAGAATTTAAATTTATTTCTATGTCACGCTTAGAATTTAAATTTATTTCTGTCACGCTTAGAATTTAAATTTATTTCGATGTCACGCTTAGAATTTAAATTTATTTCGATGTCACGCTTAGAATTTAAATTTATTTCTATGTCACGCTTAGAATTTAAATTTATTTCTATGTCACGCTTAGAATTTAAATTTATTTCTATGTCACGCTTAGAATTTAAATTTATTTCTATGTCACGCTTAGAATTTAAATTTATTTCTATGTCACGCTTAGAATTTAAATTTATTTCTATGTCATGCTTAGAATTTAAATTTATTTCTATGTCACGCTTAGAATTTAAATTTATTTCTATGTCACGCTTAGAATTTAAATTTATTTCTATGTCACGCTTGAAATTTAAATTTATTTCTATGTCACGCTTGGAATTTTTAAATTTCTTATTACTATGTCACGTTTAGCATTAAAATAGGTTTTACATTGTCTGCCACACCTAGCATTAAAATGCACTTATCAAAACGTGAGACCACGCCACAAGTTATATTTCCACCATACAAATCGACAAGGAAAAACACATTCGTCCGTTTAATTTATTCTTACAAACTCACTTCTTGTATTTGTCGTATATTGAGTGTTGAATATTAATCCAGCCGCCCTCGTTTATGAGTAAATAACATTTCACACGAAAGGTGTAGTATAAGCTGTAGGAGAGTGATAGCTATATTTCTGTAAAATTACGTAGAATGCCGAAAATAAGTTATACTATCTGCTTGATATTGTAATAGGAAACGATTATATCCATTTTGGGAGAAAATCAGCGTAAAAATAGTTATATCCCAGATGTAAATGGAAAAGTTTACACTCTGACTTCAGTTCGATGATAAAAGTTCAATGTTACTAAATTAAATGAAAATGGCCAACTCATTGCTTCAGTCGAAAATAAGATGCATCACAGATCACTGGACATTTTCGATGACGTATTTTCTCTCTACTCGTCTACGTTCTGCTCTTCAACATCAAGTTCAAAATAAATTTCTGACAACAAATTGTTTTTTTCCTTTTATTTTCGTATCTGACATACGCAAACCAACTTGATTTGCATAACAAGATCTTTGAATTCGTTGTTCCAGATGTTTAAATAAAGACAACAAATTATCTCTGCTGACGCTGGAATTCTCCCACAATGGGACAGTGTTTGAACTTTTACTCCCAACTTTAAACATATCTTTAACTTTCAAATTGCAAATGAGGCAATGACGATTGGGATAAGGCAAGCCAGGATTATTTCCATCGCTCGATTCGAGTTCACAATAATCGTATCTACCGCAGGTTCGAATTCAGATCCTTTATGAGTAAATTGAGTAAAACGTGCCACCAAAGTAATTAGAAAATCGCGAAGATGCTATTAACTGTAAACCCGAACAAGTTGATGCTGTTACGCTTACCGTTATTTCTTCCTTCTCTCTCGCCATTAACTGCCCTTATCTTTCTGTTTCTCTTCTACTACAAAGTCTAATTTCGATTCCCTAATTATTAGAAATGAGAAGTGTGATTAATATCCAATGAAAACGCTCAAAATATGATTTCGCTGAAGTCAATCCTGACGAATTTTCTGTTATTAAATTTTTCTATGTGAATAGATTTGAGTCTAAGGGCAAAAAAGCCTAAAACCTCCTTTATTATTGACTAATACAACATAAAATAGTGACCAGGATTAAATATTCAAGTCGATAGAAAATATTTTATCTTAGAACACAAGCCAGTAATTACCTTATGTAACTGATGAAACAAATTTAAATGTGTACTTCGTATTAAAACATGGGAAATACAGGAAAAGACGCGCGCTCTCTCATATATATACAGGGTGGCCCATAAAGGCTTACCCATAGGAAAACTTTAATAAAATTAAAACTAGAAAGGAAAATGGAAAAATGCTTGATCACTATTGTTTAGAAGTATATTCCAAACCAACTCAAAAGATTAAATTTCAAACTGGCCGCCTTTTTCTTTGATAATTAGCTTGATACGTGCTGCCACTGCAGCGCAAGAACGCCACACCACTTCTTCGTCCAACTTGGCCCAAGCAGAATGAAGAGCTGCCTTCAGGGAGTCCAAATTGGGGTAGGAACATCTCAAATCGTCGCTCTCCAAAATGGACCAGATAGAGAAGTCCATAGGATTGATATCTGGACTTGATGGTGGCCACATTTGCTTGTCCCAGAAGCCTGGGAAATGGTCCTTGCACTACTGTTGAATCACATTCGCTGTGTGAGCTGGAGCACCGTCCTGTGTGAAGATAAAATCACCTCCAAATGATTCAGTGAGCCACGCCAGAACCATTTCCTCCAACATATTCAAATAAACTTGACTATTGACATTCACGCCTTCCTCAATCACGATCAACGGAGATTTGCTCCCATCGGATGCAAGAGCAGCCCAGACCATGACTGAAGTAGGTTTCTGGCGTTTCAAATGGCTTCTGGCGTTGACTGACAAATCCTTTGAACTTTTGGCATAAATCCTATCGTCCTGATTATTGGTCACAGCCCTCACCGTGAACATCTTCTCATCAGACTAGATGAAGACCTTTCTGGCGGCTCGCTCCATCTCTTGCAACATCAACTTGCCCCTGTGCAGCCGTTTCTCCTTCGAGGGTTTCGAAATTAACTGCCAGGACTGTTTTTTGTATGGACTTAACTGAAGATCATTTTTAACAATCCTTTGCATCGAAGATCTTGATCTTTGCTTCTTTCGCAATTTTTCTCACACTTCTCTGTGGATTTCGCTCCATCTTCTTTTTCACTGCAGAAGCAACACTTTTGGTGCAAATTGAGCGCGGTCTGCCTGGGATTGGTTTACCAGAGATTGTGCCTGTCTCTTGAAACTGTTTGCAGGCATTGAAAACTGTTTTTCAACACACCTTGAGCTGTTTAACGAAGCACTTGTTGCTAACGCTCACAGTCTTGAGAGCGACAATCTGGTCGCGCTTAACCTTATCAGCCCTAACTTACCGAATACCTGAAAGAAATGAATAAAACATCAGTTGAACATTGATAGATATATAGAGTTTAATAAAAGAAACTTTCAAATTCCCAAACTAAATGCCTTTGGTAAATAATCAACCCGAACTCATGGGTAAATCTTTATGGGCCGCCCTTTATATATAATAGGAAGGGGGGAGAGACTAGTCCTTGATAATGATTCTAAGAACATAAGGCAGTAAAGTACATATATTCCTTTGTTTTGTGATTTTTTTTTTCAATAGTTTTACGAAATCTGTTTCTAATAAGGTGTTTTGTATGCCTACAGAGGAACATCTAAGCCGTGTTTCAAATAAACATTGAAAGGATACAATCTTGAAAGAATCAAATAATATTAGCAACCGTGATTTTTTTTGAAGACTAATTATTTTTTATCCAATGTCCTGACGTTAAATTTGAACTCAACCTCAGATCAAAAGTCTCAAAATCAAATCCAATTGTTCTCTTCTCTCTGCACTTTCCACACTGACGCCCAAAATAAAGAAGACGGCTCTTCTATAGAGAGACCCAAACACATATCATTTGCATACCCCCTCCCCCCTCTCGTCGCATCACGTGATTTTCAGTCCATAAATACCAGGGGACGGCCATTTTTATTTTCTGTTTTTTTTTCTTTCCTAACACGAGCCGCACGATGCATGAGGTAAGGTTCTTTACTTCTAACCACATGTCCATTA